>NW_004524708.1:6300019-6303605 GCF_000260255.1 Octodon degus
AGGAAGGAAGGAAGGAAGGAAGGAAGGAAGGAAGGAAGGAAGGAAGGAAGGAAGGAAGGAAGGAAAAGCAAATTCAGTACTGGAATCTGAACGCAGCCCAGTTACATGTGAAGGTAAAACTCTAAAGTATTTTTTTAGTACTGGTGATTGAACCCAGGGCCTTTGCACAGAACTATATCCTCAGTACCCTTTTTAATTTTTAATTCTGAGATACAGTCTCAATAAGTAGCTAAAATGCCTAGGCTGGGCTTGAATTTGAGTTCCTCCTGCGCCCGCCTCTGAGCACTGAGACTGCAGGCATGCACCACCACACGGAGCTCAAAGGAATCATTTCTGTGTCTAAAAGAAGTACAGGAGCTGGTTCTCATGAAGAAGACCATGGTCTCAGACAAGCAAGATACTTCAGCCAACTAAGCGCCTGCTTAGGCAAGCGTAGGGACCGGGGTTCGATCCCCAGCACCACATGCCATGCTGGCCCCACTCCCAGGTGCACTGAGCCTCCCACTAAGACGGGCATGTTGGCTCACACCTACAATCCCAGTGCTGAGGAGGCTGAAAACAGGAGGATCACTAAGAACTCGAGCTGCATAGTGAGACCGTGTGCCGCCAAAGGAGGAGGAGGAGGAGGAGAAGGAGGAGGAGGAGGAGGAAGAGGAAGAGGAGGAGGAGGAAGAGGAGGAGGAGGAAGAGATGATGATGATGATGATGACGATGACGATGACGATGATGATGATGGAAGCCAGTACGGGAGGATCCTCCTCTCAGGCCTCAGAGATGGAGGTCATCTCTCAGGCTCCCTGGCCAGGCTGGATGTGTCTTCCTAGCCTTATACCGATCCTGCTTCTCATTGCCACTGGAAGCCACAGAGCAAGACTTTAGAAGCTATCGGCTATGTGCCTATCTCTCCCGGGCTCTGCAAGTGCTGGAAGCAAGGACAGGTCTTACTCATCACTGTGCAGCTGACTGGTGCAGAGCATGGTCTTAATAATTTGCGCTGAGCTAAAGGAAAGCCTGGGGGTTTGGAGGATGAGAATCCGGCAGTTCAGTACTCAGTGCTTCCATCAGTTCTAAATCCCTCTCTTAGCGCAGCACCTCCCCATCTCTGAGCAGTGTGCCCTTGCCCTAAAAGGCGCAGAGGCCAGAGCTGAGGTCCCATATGCCCAGGGGTGAGCAGGGTGTCATATCACTGGTGGCCTAACCCTCAGATGTCCACAGCTGCAGGTGCTTTCAGAGGCAGCACCCAGCTGGAGACACCTTGTGGGCAGTGCCTTTGGAGGCAGCAGCTCTTGCTGGTGTGGTTTCCATGCCCTCAGATTCCTGGCCTCCATGGAATGAGCAGTTCTGCTCCAGCACCCCCTCCTACCGTGCTGGTGCTACTTTGGAGCCCAGCAACTATGGCCAGAACCCTGCGAAACTGAGCAAAACAAAGTTCTGTTTTCAGCTGTGGGGGCTCAGACACTTTGTCCCAGTCATGGGAAAGTTGAGCAATTCAACCCTTCTTCACAGGCCACTGTCCTTACTCAACTGGCTGGCAGATCACTCTGGAAAAACCTGACGCCGGGGCAGCTGTCAAAAACATTATTCATCCAATCATTTAACCTCATGGGTGTCTGAGGCCACAATACCACATGGAGCAAGCAACAGACTGGCTGAAAACTTAAAGAGAAGACAGGGGGATGCGCTGTCCATAGGGAGCCTTAGGAGTACGATATTCTCAGACAGTTCCACAGCTGGCAGGCGCCCTGCAAAAGTCTGAGGAATGCCAAGATCTTACTTCTGGCTGACCTGAGAGTCTGCACAAGCAGGAAGTGGAGGCTGACAGAGTCGTAAGCTTCTCGTTCCATGGCTCAGTGGAATAAGCGCTTCCCTGGCAAGCGCAAAGGCCTGAGTTCAATCCCCATTTCCACAAAAAAAAAAAAAAAAGAGCACTTGCCGCCACACACAAGCCCCTCGGGAAAGGGAGGAGCCTTGTTAGCTAAAGGCACTTGAGCAGCAGCTGCCTGGTTATCAGCTGCCGACTAAGCAAAGGGAGCCGAAGCCTCAGAGGGCACAGACTATGCACACAACAGACTTCAGAGAGGCAGTCGGGGGAGCAGCTACGTATACAGCAACAACCACAACCACAACATACACACACACACACACACACACACACACACACACAGTAATACAGAGCAATAGAGGGGTCTGATTTCCAGTTCCCTCATTAAATTATCTACTTTACCAAATTTTCAATAAAACTTATGACACATTCAGGGAAAGAAAAAAAAATGTGTTTAACAGCAACTACTCCTGAGAGGGAGCCAGATGCTGGAATTAGTAGACAAAGCTTTAAAATAGGCTATTGTAAATATTTTCAAAGAACTATAAGTAATTATATTTAAATAATTAAAGGATGACAGCACTATCTCATCAAAAGAAGAATTTCCATAGAAGGATAGGAATTTATAAACTATAAGAACCAAATAAAATTCTGAAGATGAAAGCATCATAGCTAAGGACTGGCAAGATAGCTCAGTGAACTAAGTGCCTGCTTTGGCAAATGCAGGGACCAGGGTTCAATCTCCAGTCCCTTATGCCACGCTGGCCCTGCCCCTAGGCATGCTGAGCCAGCAAATGAGTCTGGGTGTGGTGGTGCACGCCTGTGATTCCAGCGCTGGGGAGGCTCTGAAAACAGAAGGATCACTAGGAATCCAAGCTGCATAGTGAGACTGTATACTAAATACATAAATGAAAAAAAAAAAAAAAAGCATCATAGCTAATGTGAAAAATTACCTAACAGAGCTGAACAGGAGATATGAACTTAAAAACAAATTCATGAACTTGAACATAGACGAAGTGAGATGACACAGCCTGAGAAAGAGGAGGAAGAGAGGAAAAGGAACAGATTCCCAGAGCCCTGCAGGACACCACCCAGCCCAGAAGCACGGACTGATGGGACTCTGAGGGAAAAGCCAAGCAGAAAGGAAAAAGAAAGACAATCTTAACAAATGACTGAAAGCTTCCCAAAGGTGATAACAACTATTAACCTACACAGTTAAGAAGCTCAATGTCAAGTTCGACAAGCCCACACCTATATGACAAAACCAAAGATGGAGAGATTTTTGCAAGTGGCAAGAGAAAAATCATTTGTCATAAATCAGGGATAAGACTGCCATCTGACATTTCATCAGGAACCATGGAGACCAGAAGGCAGTGAGATGACACAGGCAAAGTAGTGCTGAAAGAAGAGAACCAGAACTGTGTATTTAGAAAAACTACCATGCAATACTGAAGGAGAAACTAAGATATTCAGATAAACAAAAATGGAGATTATATGTTGTTAGTAGATCTTCCCTATGAAAAATACTAAAAGGAGTCCACATACGTGTGCAAGTGTCATATGTGCACATCTAAATTCACAAGAAAAAGTGAACAGTGCTAACAAAAGTAACAGCATGGAGAAATACAAATGTGTATTTGTATAACTGCCCCATACACAACTGTAGAGCACAATACAGTACTTCTAAAACTCTGCTGGGGCTGGTGAGATGGCTCAGTGGTCTAAAGCACCTACTTAGAACAAGCTTAGCAAAGCACAGGGACC
>NW_004524708.1:6304201-6318281 GCF_000260255.1 Octodon degus
AGAAAGTAATATAGCTAAGATAATTGTACTGTTATACTACTAATTTCTATTAGTTTATTGAAAGGAACAGTTAATATTTAATTTTTTTCTTTTTAGACCAATTTTACAGGCTTAAATCTGGTAATCTGAAAAACTAATTTGCAGACAATAATATGCAATCTAATAACAACTGTTGAATTGCTAGCATCTTGGGTTTTTGTTTAAATTCTGCACTGTTTCTAGTGATTTTTTACATTTTTATGCTCCTAAAATTAAATGTGAATGCATTAAAGCCTCTAATCAAAAGGCAGAGATTGGCAGAAGAATTTTTACAAAGCTTTAACCACAGGCAGTCTACAAAAGACATAATTTTGATTTGATGACAGTGTGTTGAAAGTAAAAAAACAAAAAACTATATACCACATAAGTGGCAAGTGAAAGATGATTTGAAAGCCTGTATTAATAGTAGGCCAGACAAAATAGATTTTCAGATAAAAGGTTTCATTGGAAACAAAAAGGGACATTTTGTATTAATAATAAGGTCCACAAATTAGGTACAACAATTATCAACTATGCGTGCAATGGCAGTGTCCCAAACCCGGCAGAAGTGAAGACAGAAGTAGATAATTCAATAGTAATAGTTGGAAACTCTAATACTTCACTCTCAATAAAAGATAGAGCCAGACAGCAACAGCAACGAAAATTAAATAAATGGGTTCAACACCACGGACCAGCTCCCCCACCACCCTTCTCAGACCCTTCCCTGTCTAGAGGGAGGCCACACATCGCTCAGCACACACGGAACACGCCTCCAGGATAGACGATGTGCCAGAAAGCAAGCCGGGGAAGAACCGAACTGATGCAATCATACACCGCTGAAGGAACTGTGGGGAATCCACACGTGAGCAGAAATGAGACAGCCAAGGAGAACCCACCAGGGAAGTTTAAAAGCACTCTGCAATGAACAAACACCATGCCTGGCCTGGCGTGCCATAACTTCGGGAACACTCCCCAAGTGGTGCTTTGAGGGGAGTTTTTACCTGTAAATATTATCACTGAAGGGAAGAAATATCACAAATTAGTAACAACTCTTCTTGTTTAAAACAGTGGGGAAAAAAAAAGGCAAGCTAACCTCAACACGAGCGAAAGGAAGGGAATAATCAAGACTGGAGCAAAAATCAATGACAAGGAGAAAAAAAATGACAAGGGGAGCAGAAAAACAATAAACGCAGAGTCTATTTGTTGATAAGATCAACAAATTTCACAACTTTGGGGAAGATTTACTAAATAAAAAGGAGGTACGATTCAGATGTCCAGAAAGAGGAATAAAAGAAAGGACATCACTTACTAATATTTTAAAAGGATTCTAAGAGAACTATGAATAGCTGTATTGCAGCTAATTAAAAAAGGACAAATTCCTAGAAAGACACAAATGACTGAAACTGTCTCAAGAAAAACTATGAAGTCCCAACAGAATTGTATGAGAAAATTAAATTAGTAATTTGAAAGCTTTCCAAAAATTCAAGGCCCAGGTGTCTTCACTGATGCATTATTTCAAATATTTAAAGAATACTACATTTTTATAAACTCTTCAAAAAAAAAAAAGAAAGCAAAAAGAACTGTCCCCATAAGAAAAGAAAAAAGACATTTTGATAGTTTGTACTTTAATTTTAATTAGCTTATGGGCTTTTATAATAATGAATAGTAATAGACAACAGAGGTCAGTGAAATGTGAATGTGATGGAAAGTCCATGTCGCAGTCAAGATTCCTTAAAGTGACTGAGAAATGTGTAAAGTAAAAAGAGCTATAGTTACCTGGCAGTGGTTAGCAGAAAGACAAGAAAAATAGGGCTAACCAATCTGTATTTGGTTTCATATATAATTAGTAGCCTTTATTGAGCATTTACTATGTATGAGATTCTGTGCTAATACCTTATCTGAATCTTCACCACAACTTAGTGAGATGCATGTGTCCTCTTTTGCAGAAGCAGAAGTTGAGAAAGGAGTTACATAATTTTCCCAGGGCCATGCAATTGATATGCCTGACCACATAACCTATTATGATATAATATCTGTAGTTACATGACTCTTATAGCTGTAAAGTAAAAAAGGGAATTGTGAAAAAGAATTCTCAAAGAAGAGTCAGTCATTGCCAATTAAACAGAAGACCCAATGCTATTATGGACTTCTGTACTCTTTTAGAATATTTTGCTGAGTTTACACACCTATAATATTCAACAACGGAACTTAAAAAAAAATGGGGTATAACTATGAATGTCCATTTTGTATCTGTGTATTGAAAGTGGTTGGGATAGATATATAGTTGCATTCTCTTAATGAATAGAATGATTTTTTCTAATGGTGTTTGTAAGTAGGATCACAGGTCTGCATCTTGTACAGCAATTAACCACTAAGAAGAATATATGCAGTGTATTATTTGTTGAAACTGTACTTTCGATTTGATTTGAAACTGTCTCATTGCTATATGTTTATCAATAAAACTTTGAAAAGAAAAAAAAAGAAGAGTCAGTAAGGTAAATTAATTTAGTTAATTTACTAATTTATACTGTATAGTATAAAGAAAAAATCTAATTTCCTTTTAAGTCTGTATAGATCTTTATCAGTTTTAATTTTATTACATCTTTCATTAATTTAAAAAAAAAGAACTGTCCCCAACTGGTTGTGTGAGGCTTGTGTTATGACACAGACACTGAAATCACACACAGACGTCCCAAGGAAACTGCACACCAGTAGTAGAAATACAGACACACACAAAAACCTAGCAAAGGACTTGCTAACTAAACCCACAGCATAGCAAAAGGATTATGCATACTATTCAAGTGAGATCTACCCCAGGAATATAAAATTTGTTCAACATCTGAGTATCAACCAGTGCAACATGTCATATTAACAAAATAAAAGACAATCTTCACATGTTACTTCTAAAGATGCAGAAAAAGTATGTGATCAAAATGTAACTTCATGGGGCCAGGGAGATGGCTCAGCGGAATAAGTGCTTCCCTGGCAAGCTTAAGGGCCTGAGTTCAATCCCCGGTTCTGCCAAATCCCTGGCACCGCATGTCGTGCCAGCCCTGCCCCCATGCACACTGAGCCAGTGATGGAGTCGAGTGTGGTAGTGCACACCTGTAATCTCAGCACTAGGGAGCCAGAAAATAGGAGGATCACTATGAGTCCAAGCTGCATTGTGAGACCCTGCACACACACACACACACACACACACACACAGAAACACACACTCTCTCTTTCTCTCTCTCTCTCTCTCTCTCTCTCTCTCTCTCTCTCTCTATATATATATATATATATATATACACACACACACATAAAATTTCATTTTGATTTAAAAACACCCAACAAATTAGGAATAGAAGCAAACCTCAACCCAATGAAAGAACATCTCAGAAACACACATGGCCACTATCTTATCTAATGATTAGAGACTCATTTCTCTTCCCCTAAAAGCAAAAATGAAGTAAGCACATCCACTCTTGCTGATTCTCAACATGGTTGCAGAGTTTCCAATTGTGCCAATTGGAAATAAGAAATGAAAGATAAAAACAAGAAGTAAAGAATAGCTGGAAATCTGAAGAATGGAAGAAGTAAGAATGTCTCTATTTTCAGACATCCTGAGATATCCATAAAAAAAATGTTACAGATAATAAATTAATTCTATGAAATTGCACGACATGAAATCAATATATAAAATCTAACAAAACTTAATTAATAAAACAATGAAATTAACAATATGGGAAGGAATTAAAATTTAGGAGTGAAGTTAACAAATATAAGTAAAAGCAAAAGCAGGGATGCATGGGGATTATCCCCCTTGGAAGCAGTTCATTTCAGACATAAATGTAAAAGGCAAAGCAACAAATACTCCAAACATAAAGAAACTTCTAAAACCTTCATGACCCACAGGTAGGCGGGTTTTAGATTTCTTAAAAATCTTACAAAAACAGTAAGCATAAAAATAATGATCAGCTGTTCCTCATTAAAAATGAATATTTCTCATCAAAACATAACTTATCATACAGCAAAAAGACAAGAAAAATGACAAGATAATGTATATATATTTTTCCCAAAGACTCATTCTCAGAATGTACAATTTTTTGGTGTAGTTTTTTTTGGGGGGGGGTAATCAGGAATCAAATTCAGGACCCCGAACTTGCTAAGCAGTCACTGTGCTATTGAGCTATACCCATAGCCAAAGAATGTATAGCTTATAAATGATCCAGCAAATCAAAAAGTGAAATACCAACAACCCAACTGAAAAAGTAAAAGTGAGGGAAACACCTAAGCAAGCCCTCACAAAAGAGAGAACCCAAATGACCAGTAAGAATAGAAAACAAAACTCAAAATCTTAAGTCCTCAAGGAAATGGAAATGAAAACCACAATAAGGTGTCATCCACTTCCTTCAAACAAAATTAGAAAGACTGATAACACTAAGTGTTGGTTCTAAAAAAAAAATAGTGTATCTGAATTTCACAGGTATTGCTAGTGGGAATGAACATTGTCACAACATCTTTGGGCACAGCTAGCCAGCATCTTCTGAAATAGAATATAGAACTAGGGCCAGGGACACAGTTCAGTGACAGAAGTGCCTGCCTGGCGAACCTGAGTTCAATTCCTGGTGGCAACATAAAACAAAAAAAAAAAAATGTAGGTCTGTTTTAGCACTATGGAATCACAAGTCAAGAGAAATGGATACACATGCCCACTAAGATGGGAGCAACAACATTCATGGCAGCTGTAGCATGGCAGCCTATAATTTAAAACAATCCAAATCTCCACTAGTGAGAAAATGGACAAAAAATTGTAGTATGGTCAGTCATACAATGAACAGACTTCTACATGGTGACAAAGAAGAATCCACCCCACCAAAACAGCCACAAGGGAAAGTCTACAACAGCGTGTACGCTGCACAGTAGCAGCCGGGTGTGCCAGTGAGTCCATTTATATGAGAGTCAGGCAAAACTAATCAAAGGTGATAAGATGCTGGTTACGCCCCAGCAAGGAACAAGCAAGAAGTGGCTAGAACAGGAGCCCAGGGGAACTTCCTGAAGTGCTGCTGTGTTCTGCATTTTGATCTGGACAGTAATTACACAAATGTGTGCATATAAAATGTCAAAATAAAGCAAGCTATAGGCTCAAGATGAATATTTTATGTACTTTCCCAAATTATGATTACAAAGTGTTCTTGAAATAAATCACATCATCAAAGGTAAATCTAAAATGTGTTAAATAACAGCAAAATAAAATCAACTATTGTAAACACACATTGCAAGCATTACTTTGAGCAAATACAAATGCATGCATGCATGTACGCGTGCGCGCGCACACACACACACACACACACACACACACCTACCTGCAATGGGCCCCCAACACGGCATTGTCTCCTCACCACCCCCCTCGAGTCCTGTGGATCTCATGCTATATCTCAACAAAAGCACATTAGAATTTCCGGACCATTTTTGTTTTTAATGACACATAATTTGATGGCTCACAGTGAGCCTGTGGTTTACTAACTTTCATTTGTCTCTTTTGCTCTACATACTGCTAGGACCTGTCATTTTTATTCTATTCTATTGTAATTTAGCTGAATATTGTTATTACTATTATTACTATTATTTCTATTATTATTATTACTGCAGAAATGAAACAACTCCATGGAAATCCAGTGCAACTGGGAAGAAAAGAATCTTCTTCAGGCCTCCCACCCACACATCAGTAAGTTCCAGGCCCCTCTAGCCACTGGCCGCTTACATATTTAAATTTTATATACTGACATTCACATCATGGATACAATTTTGCTTTTCTACACTTAAGGTAATATTGTAATAATTTCCCACAATCTTTACACTGACTGTTTTTGTTGACTATAGAATAATCTATTGTGTGGCTACCCGGAATTTACTTAGCTCTGCCCTTACTGAGCATTTAGTTGCTTCCAAGTTTCCGGCCGGTGGTCAGCACTGCAGCAGAATCCTTCCATACCCCATATTTCTCCTATAAATGCTACCAGTAGGATAAATTCACACAAGCCGGATTCCTGAGTCAATGATTTGAGCATACACTATCTGCAGCTTCGGGTTTAATTTGCAAAATGCTTTTTCTAATTGACATGGTCACTAGCAGTGTATAAAGATGTCTCTTTTATCACAACCTTGGCAGTAATACTATAATTTTAATCACATATAATAGATATAAGAGGATTGCAAGAATCTCATTCTATTTAGCAATTCCTTGGTTATTCCTGAAGCCATTTATTTTGCTGTTTGTTTCTGAAATCTTTGATGTAAACTGAAATTCATTTCTCTGGAGATCAGTCATTCCATTACACTTTCTGTGCCCTTTTAAATGTGAGTTCTAATGTTTGCCTCACTACTTTGCATACCAAGATAAAATTTCCTTTCTGCCACAAGTGTGACAAATGCATTTCCCTCTATCATTTCTTCCTTTGTTTTTTGCTTTTCAAATAAATTTTCAATTTTTGTAATGTTCCATCTATTTATCGTTTTGATCTCTTCACTATTTTAAAACTTAGGAAATTACATGAAAAAAAAATCTTGTGATCTGTTTGTGGCTAGTTTCCATAACTTTTTAAATATTTGATTCATTAATAGAACTCTTATTAATTTTTGTTCATGATGAGATATGCAGCTTTCTTTCAAATAAAGATTGCATTATGTCAGCAATATGTATTACATAATCCTTCCTTTCTTCATGCTTTTTATTTTTCTTTTATCTTAAATTATTTTTGTATCAGAACCTTTATCAGACTTTGCCTTTTATTGTGGTGAGTCTCTATTCTGTACCAGAATTCCTCTGACTTAATTAGTCTTGGTTTATGTGTTCTAAAATCTGTTATTGCTTGTTTCCTCTATTATTTCTTGCTTTCTGAGAAATTTTATATGAGCCAGCTTTCCATTTCCAGCTTTATGTTTTTATCACTGCAGGGACTATAATAATTCTCTCTGATTATTCCCTTTCTTTCTTCCATGAAATATGATGAAAAGCCAAAGGTCACTGGCTCTGGAGTCATTTTTTGGGGTTTGAATGCAACTCAGCTATAAATTGGCAGGGTGCATCGGTCAGTACTGCCAAGTGACAAATAATCACAAACCTTCAGTGGCAGGCAACATCAAGGATGGATCTCTCACACTCAGGGCTTGCTGGGTCAGGGATGCCCCATCTCCTTAAGACTCATTCCGGGGCTCAGACCCAAGGCAATAGTTGCCTGGGGCACATTCTTCTCATCATGGCCCGAGGCCATAGAAACATGTCTCCACACCTACAATCTCAACTCAGAATTTGCAGGTCCGCACTTGCCCACAGGCCATTGGCCAAGGCAAGTTCACTACCAGGTGCAGCATCCCCAAGGCATAGAATCGAACTCATCAATTGGTGCTTCGGAAAGGAAATCAACATTTGCTCCATGCTAACTAGTCTACCAATATCATGTGACTAATCTCACTTCAGCCCATGCCTCAGTTTCTGTTTTATAAAAGCGAGCTTACCACTGCCTCTCCTGAGATGGCATCCATCAGGACTAAATGAGACAACATCAGCAAACCTTCCACCAAAGGTGTGATAAGCACCAAGAGCACAATAAATGTCAAGTACTATTATTGGTTTTAATTACAAACCAAACAGTCCAATTGACCTTCTGAATTCAAATGGAAGCATTTTAATTATTCCACGTCTGATTTTATCTTGCTGCCTCTGGCATACTGTCCCAGTTGTTGGACGCGTTTGGGGTCCTCATCTATATGGCAAATAAACAAATTCCAAGAGCACTACGCTCACTGGGTCCCCATGTATCACCCGGCGGCTCATGTACAATCCTCCTGACTTCCTGCCACCTCTGTGTCTGACCAGCAGAACATGGATTCAACTGGGGTCACAGATGGTGGATCCTGTCCCCACTCAAGGCATTCACAATGATTTGTCCATGTTCTAGTTGCAACAGGCTGGGGAGCCATCTTCCCTTATTTTGACAAAAGCACTAGAATTATCTGGAGGTTTTTAAGTTCTCCTTAGTGGGGTCTTGGGAAGTCAGTGCTTGCCAGGCCCTCCCAGCCTGTCTTGGGCCACCTGTCACAGGCACCTTCAGTTCTACTTGACCATATGCTTCCGCCCTATCACCTACATTTAGGCCTAAGGCAGCAATTATTCTCCCCTCATCTTCTGTCACATGAGAAGGAACACAAACTAAATACGGTCTCAGTGGCTTGATGAGACCTAGCAGATGTCTCATCTGTAGCTGGGACCTGCTCAGGGATCAAGGCACAGTTTGCAACAAGGGGACCATAAAGCTCCTGTGTGGGTGACAAGTGAGGTCTTGTGTGTAGTCGATACTCTAAAACCTGAAATTCCAAAGTGGAGTTTCCATAGTCCAGGCCAATAGCCAATGGCTCTTAGTAGCCCTCCCTGAAGAAAACCCCCGAGAGGCAGGGGACTGCTTAGGAAGGAATCAAAAATGCCAGCCCTCAAGGGCAAAGTCTCTCATGGGCTACTGTCTTCAAAACTAGATTAATCATGCTCTAAATAATAGACAATAGTAAGTTTTCCTGACTTTTTTATCTAGATAAATATGTTAATGTTTATATGGATTTTCTTCATGATTCTTCCAAAATCTGCCATTCATAAAGTGCACCATGCAAGAAAACACCTGGGGCCCCCAGAGAAGCCCCCACAGGGCTCAGGTACCCTCCTTGCCCCCTACAGTGTGCTAGCTCCCACTGGGTTGGCAAAGCATGTCAGATAGATGTCCATGCCTCTGTGCTGGGTGCTGCTTTCTTCAGAATCCAAACATACTGTCATGATTCTCTTCTCCTTTCTTTTTTTCAGGAATATCAACACATCTATTTTCTCTAATTTGATTATTGGTTTTTTTCCTTCTGTTTTCAAGTACAAATAAAATGACCAAAGATCAAACTGGACTCATTTCCTGCAGCAATTAATCTGTTTGCAAAGCGGTGTTCTGCTGAGTACTTTGATCCGACTTAGTCACAGGCCCACATGAGCTTTCATCAATACATCACAGTTACCAGCAGGGCCTGGCATCCAGTGACTGGGAAACACTGCCCGAGGGGTGCAGATGTCCTGACGCAGCCAGGCTCGCCAGATCCATGCCAGGCTCTCTCCAGGGAATGGCGGCTCCGGTCAGCTCCCATTGATCCAACGGAAGGCTCCACATTCTGCGTCCTCCAGGAACTTACCTAGTGGGCTACTACTTCCTCTGCAGAAACCCAATGTCCCCATCTGGCTTCCCAACCTGAACTCCAGGAGACATTGACCTCCTGTCGCCCAGTGCCCCTGCAGCTGTGTGGGAGAAGCCGCAGCCCTGAGCGGCTCATCCTCTTATCTTCAGCCCCACTGTTCCTGAAATTATGCCCTCCAGCCAGACAGCCTTCCTGACATGACAGACAGGCAAAGACAGAAGTGCAGAGTTTCCAGAGATGTGGAAAAATATCGCCTGCAGTACCCGTCCACTGCAGCCACAATAGGAACTGACCACAAGCCGTGGATCCTTAGGTGATCCAGTCACCAAGGGGACCATTTTCCTCTTTCCACTGAAGAAAGGCCCTTCCACAGGATGCAGACCTCAGGCGGTCTCTCTGACAAAGCACAGCTCCAGGGGAGGGTGAAGGCTGTGCACACTCGCCTCGCATGCTTGATCCAGGGTTCAGCCCCTGCATGGTGATGTGATTAATGTCTACATTATAGGGCTGACATAATGTTTGGAAGACTGGAGCTGTACAAATGCATAGAAAAGTGGCTGGCATGTCACCCATGCTCAGTGAAGCTTTTCACTCCCTCCCAAGGCCTGTTCTGAACAAAACGCAGATGCCCTAGGCTGCGCAGAATCTTTCTAGGGAGTCACAGAAGAATGGCGGTACAGGCAGAGGCGCCATGAGGAAGGAGAAGCCTGTGCCTGACCCAGGGGTTCACATCCCACCTAAAGGGTCCCCGAAGCTGAAATGCTGCACCAGCCACCCAAACACGCTTTTGGCAGCAAGTTTTCAACTCTTCATGAAAGAAACACATGGCAAAGGAGGAAATAATAACAGTAATAATGGCTTTGGAACATTTTTAGCAACATAAAATCAGCAGAGATCTTCCTCCCTAGTGAACCATATATTCAGACTGAAGTATATTCAGACTGGAGCAAGGCACCATGAACCCCTGCAGAGCTGGGAGCTCTTGGCCTCAAGCACCTGGGTCAAGGCTGGCCATGCAGGACATAGGCAGGGGGCCACTCTCCTTTCCTGCTCAGATTCCATCCCAGCCTACAGCTCACCTCCAGAAATGCCTGGCCAGGCCCCATGTGGCCAATGGTTGCCAGACAACTAAAGACTCCGCGGCAAAAGAATCCTGATACTGCTGAGGAAGCAGAGTGCTGAACCAGACCCCCAAGCTGTCCATAGCTCAGGACCCTGGCTAGATTGCTGGGCCTTGAGACCCGTGAGGGACGGTCACAAGGTCAGATACGACCACAGACCGATACCCCACAATCCACATGAGAACCGGGATGTGTTGCCCAGGTCAATCTGCGCAACAGGACCAAAAGAACTTACACAACACTCTGAAGCAATGGCTATGCTTCCAGAGTTCGCAAATGTCCTGAGTTGTCTTTGTAGCCTTTTTGCCCACTGTACAAAGCATTACGGTCCATGCTGTGTCTTTCCTCTGTACCCTGTGATCCTAGGAATAACCTCAAAGCCACATCTAGACAGGAGCAAGGCTCTACACCATGCAGATGCCAGAGCTACTCCACTGACCTCTATGTGCCAGGCTCAAGGACTCAGAACAAGCTGTACAAAGTCCAAGAACACCATGTTTACAAAAAAGCATTTTCTCCACAGAAAAAAACCTTTGCAGGAGGACTAGGGTAGCCTCCCACAAAGAACTTATCTAATCAACTGGAGCAACATAAATAAAGCCTAGGAAATTAGAACCAGAGGAAAGGGCAATACAACTGTGCAAACAAGAATGGGTGGCTTGGGCTTGGCTTCCTAGCAGTGAGAGCAAAAAGGAAAAGGCATTGTTGCCCGGAACGCATCACTATGGAGAAACAGACATGGCTTAAATCCCAAGAGCCATTCCTCCAAGCCACATGATAACTTCAAGGGGAAAGCCAGGCCCTTTCTGAACATCTACTGCATGCTACGGACATCGCGACTGTGACACACGGGGCTCTCCTGAATTTCATTTATTTAGTTAGTTATTTAATGCTAGTTTTTATTCATTTTAATGAGAAAAAAAGATAAAATAGCAATGACAAAGTTTCAAAACAGATTAGTAGGACAGTTACAGTAAATAATACATTTTAGAACCATCAGGAAAGACCACCCCAACTCCCTCCTCCACCCTGGCCATGTGTACATAGGACCCAAGTTGCAAGTGGCCGTACACATCCTCCTGTGCACATTCACAGTGACCTTTCAAGGATAAGGGCTTCTTTTTGAGCATAAAGAAACAGAGGCTCAGAAAGTCTAAGTATCTTTCAAAGCCAATAAATGATGCAGCCTGATTCCCTGGCCCGCACATGACTGAATCACACAGAAACTTTGACAAGAGCTGCTCCTTTGTACGCAAGAAATTCCTCCTGAGCTAGTTATTCCCCTTCGAGGCACTTTCCCAAAGGCATCATGTCACAGTGACCACCTGTAGCCATGTTTACAGTGGCATGACTCATAATATCTGCACCTTGGAAGTGGCTCACATGTCCATCAACAGGATGGATAAAGACAATGTGGTAATTATTCACAAAGCAGTAGAAAGGAGAAACCCAAGTCATTTGCAGGAAAAAGGATGCACCTTGAGACTGTAACGTTAGAGTTAGTGGTACGAACTAACATTAGAGATCGAACTCAGGACCTTGCATTTTCCAGGCAGGTGCTTATGCTACTGAGCTATATCTCCAGCCCCAAGAGACTATAATGTTAAATGAAATAAATTAGACACACAAACTTCACTATCACATGGTTTCTCCTACATGAGAAACAAAAATAGAAACAAAGAGTAAGATAAAAGATAATAAGGGAAAAAAGTTGTACTTAGGTATTTATGCAGAATGGTTTGGATAACTGTACTGTCTATTTCTGCTTGTCTTTTGAAATAAGCAGTTATTGCTTAGAATTTTTTTATTCTTTTATCTTTGAATTTCTTACAACTTTTTTGTAATTGTTTCATTTTTTGTCTTTAAATGAATCTTGCATGTTTATATCTGATAATCTGAACAACTAATTTGAAGACAGTATCATGTAATACAGCAACCATTGTTGAATTCCTATTAGTTTGTTTAGTGAAACTTGTTTCATTTCTAATGCTGTTGTCTTCTATCACTCTATCGTATTCTTTAAAAAAATACTAAATTGAAAAATTAAAAATCCACAAAAAGGCAAACAATAAAAAGTGGGGAGATAGATCTCTTGCAGGTGGAAAAGGGACCAAGAGACAGAGGGGGAGGAGAATAAAAAGAATGCAGGTTAGTTGTGCACATGGCCCCACTCCTCATAAGGAATGGCATCGCTGTGTGCTGCCAACATCGAAAAGAGCACAGACCTGCTGAGGGGGCCTCTACTGAAAGCTCCCCATTGCTGCCCCCCTGGCTCAGGGAGACAAGAAAGCTGCTCCAAGTCTGCTACCTGCCCAGCATGACCCAGGATCCTGAGACACCGCACCCTTCCTCCCTGCCCACCGGGCACTGCTAAGCTCCTCTGTCGCCAAGCAGCTGGGTCACTGGTGTGAGTCCTTCCTGCCTGCTCCCTGTGCCACACCGCAGCCCCAAAGGAGGAGTCAGGTGGTGCCCAGTACAGTGCCAAGCACATGGCAGGCATCCCACATATAAGTGATGAGGAAGCAAGGAATGATCACTTACGTGTCATACGCTGGATGACATCTTCTCTTTTTGCATACTGATTAGGATAACTTCACTTCCAGAAGAGATAAGGGACTGCATTTCTAAGGCCAGAAAGGACTTGTCCAAGGTCACATGATCACTGCTATCTGATTCACGTCCCCTATTTAGATCCCATTCATGTGGCTCAAGATGAGACAACTCAGGCCAGATCTCATCCCACTCAACAGCTCCTTAAGGTGATGCCGGACCAGAGCAGATGCCTCTCTGTGCACAGCCAAGAGTGCTGGGTGTCCTCGCATGGAGTAAAGAAGACAGACCTGGCCCTCAACACCTGGTAGTGTTTCAGTATTGCACATGGAATCCTGGGATAAAGGCTTTGGGTCCTGTTTCTCACTTCACAGGGACAGCAGGTCACTCAGGGAAGTCACATGGCTTCTCTGAACCCTGTTGTCTTCCTCTGCAATAGGTGAAAGAAGACTTTGCAGAGAAACTCATTTCACGTGAGGACTCAAGAGACTGAACACATCAGTGTCTATCTTGCGGCTGGCAACTGTGCCCCCAGGAAATGACACCTGTCTCTTTCCTTCCTCTAGCTGAGCTGCAGCTTGGGCAGCCCCAGTGTAGGCTGCATGTCCAGGTGAGTCTCAGGGGCTCTGCTCCAGGGCAGCGCACAAGCTCTGACAATTGAGACAGAGCCCTCAGGTTCCATGTTCCTGTCCAAGATCGATGAGGAGTGAGCTGTCACTGCCAGGATGTGAATGTGGTCTCCCTGATCCAGCAGATCTAACCCAACTCCTCAAGCCTGCACTTTTAGTGGGAGGTAGAGCCACAAGAACAAGCATGCAGGGAGCCTAAGGCATAAAGACTGCAAGTGTGAGCCCAGTCTGGGCAACTGAGCGATTTAACCAAAAATAAATAAAAAATAAATATTAAAAAGCCTGGTGATGTAGCTCAGTGCAAAGGAACTGAGCCTCAGCACTGCTGGAGAAAGAGTTGTGTGGTTACAGGGAGCAACTGGTACAAAGAGCCTGTGATAGAAGTTTGCTTAGCATGGATGAAGACCAAGCAGGAAGCTGCAGGCGAACACAGAAGGGGAAAGGGGGGACGGGGCAGCAAGAGCAATGGCCATCAAGAGGGCCTTGCAGTGATAAAGAAGATTCTTGCTACCAAAGGACAAGTGGGTAGCTGTGTGAGATGATGAGAAGGCCCCT
>NW_004524708.1:6318381-6333366 GCF_000260255.1 Octodon degus
CTTACTGGACAGGGAAATTTTTGAGCAATGAAAAGGCTCACTTCCTTACTTCATTGGTGCCTTTGCCTTCAGAGAGGCCTTCTTGACCATCCGTCCTACCCTAGCACCCTCTCCTCCTCTGGCTTCTACTCCCCTTTCTCCACTGTTGGGAAGGACCTATGATGCTTCATGGATAGCTGAGTAGTCATCTCTTCACTAGAAGCCTGCAACACAAGGCACTGTGTGTGCCTCATGCCCAGTGTCAGCAGCAGCACCCAAACCCACTTATGCTTCCAGATATGGGCATGTGGTGGTGGGGATGCTGGGGTGCCAGAGAGAGCGGGGCAAGAAAGCAGAGCTTGGAGGAACTACAGTACCTCCACCTGAAGAAGGATGGCAGGAAGCCCTTTGCCAAGGCTCCTGGTAGACACTGGCCTCTCATCAAAGCTGGTAAGACTTGGGGTTTTACTCCAAGAGGGAATGAAAAGAACCAGAATCACTTTAAACACAAGTGACCTGGCCTGCTGCAGAAGGTTGACCCAGATACTCCATGAAAAATCAATCCTAGGGGCCATAGTAGAATAAGGCATCCTGTGGCCATCACCCACAGATGGGAATAGGGGGTGAGTGGGAGCGTGGTTGGTAAAGGAGAAAGAGAGAGAACTGGCGTAGAGCCAAGCCGTGGGCAGCTGTGTGGCTAGGGACATGTTGGATTTCTTTGGGCCTCAGAGTGAGGAAAACTGTGGTGCCCCATGGGCTTCTGGGGGAATGCAACAGTCAGCTCATGCAAACCTCAATGCACAGCCTCTGGCTCATACTGAGTATCATCAGTATCCCTTTCCACTCCACTGGCATCACCAAAATTTTGGGAGAATTTCTGTTGTCATTGGAAAGGGGCCTGGCTCAGAGGAGGTGCTGGTGTCTCAGTAGAAGCAACCCACAAGCAAAACCAGGAAAACTCAAGTATCTCTTAAATCAGGACCTTAGAACTATCATAAAAAAGATAACCTGGCACTTTTACAGCTCCCTAAAAGCACATTAGAAACCTATGTGGCATATCCTCCGAGGCCCAATAAGTTGATCCAATTAGCCAATCTGAGGCCCAGGAATAACACAGTTTTAAAGCATAGGTGGCTGGGACATGTGGACACAGATCCAGAACCAGTTCTCCATGGGGACAGCCCCTTCCTGGTGCCCAGGAACAGGTCTGAATCCAGTATGACTGATGACCTCTGCTAGGTCATGACCAGAAAGGCATGGAGGGAGAGGGGGATGGGAGAGCATGCAAACCTAGCTGGTGATGCCAACCTGGGTCTCCTGCCCAGGACCCATCTGTGAGAAGCCCCTCTGCTCTGCTGTGACTCTGAGGTCACTGTGTTTTCATCACCAGACATGGGCCCATTCATCTCTAAAATGTCCGGGGAGATGCCAGTGTGTATGTGATTGTCACATTTTAAAGGAGAACCAAGTCTCAGAGAGGGGATGGAAGACATGAATGGAAGGGATCCCTTCCATTGTATGAATGGAGGTCACATAACACAAGCTCCAGCCACACAGCCTCTGCTGTCCAATGGGAATGAGTCCCTGGGCCCTGTGGGTGAGAGCATCCAGAGGGCTGGGCCCAGTGGCTCCCCGAGGTCATGCTCCATTGCTCCAGGACCATCCCTTGCCAAACTTGGTCCAGGGATGGAGAGAGGGCCTGGGGCTTGGGGACAGTACAAGACCATTCCTTTCTCCCTGCTCCATGGTGCAAGACTTTTCTCCTGGGGCCGCCCCAAACCCCAGTGTATCCACCTCGTATCTTCCTCTCCTCCTCCATCTGCTCTCACATCAGGGTATCAACCCACCTCCTCCACACCTGCCCTCCACCCCACATGCTCCACCTGGAGATTTCCTCGTAGACACCCAGGACCCAGAATCCCCAGGCTGACAGCCACAGGAGTGACCCTAACCAGTTCATGTGGATAAAGACAAGGACACACAGGAGCCTCTCTCCTTCCCACAGGTGCACTACACCTGGCCTTCAAGGCTCAACACCTCGAGTTCCAAGACCCATGTGCCACATGAGCTCTGGGGCCAAGGCCTTCTCTGCTGGGGGCGAAGAGCAGCCAAGATCCAGGGAATTCCTGGAAAGAGGGACTTCTCCCCAAGCCGCACTCTCTCCCCACTGCAGGCTGGTGGGAGGGGTGCGTATCCAGGACCCAGAACTGGGAAGGATGGCAGGATCCTCCTGCTGGTGAATTCCTATGAGAAAGGAGTTTTGGTTCTGGCTAGATGGAGGAGAAAGGTCCTGCAGGACACCACCGTGACTTGGGCAGGGAAAGCAGGCCTGAGAGAGGAAGGAAAGGCATACCTCCACCTCGACAGACCCCAGTGCCGGGCTTCTGATGAACCCCCAGTCCTTTCCTGGTCCCCAGGTCCTCCAGCTCTGCTCCTCTGAAGCTAAGGCAGTTTGTCTCAATTCACACCCACTGGAATGCTGAGTGCCAGGCAAGTAGCCATCCATGTCAGTTTCTAAGCCTAGCACTGACATTTTAGACCAGACAGCAGTGGTGACCTCCTCAGCGCAGCATCCCTTTCCCACCCCTACCCTGACACCAAAGAAAGTATTTGCAGACACCTGGACACAGCCAGCTGATGCACGGCACTGAGTCCTCCCCACGGCAGCAGATACTCTACTCCAACTGGCAAGTAAGGAAACAGGCTCAGAGAGGCTCTTGGCCTGGTCCAGGGCCACAAAGCAAGTACAGAGATCAGGTTCCAACTTCTCTTGTTTGCGTCTGTTATAGTTATGAACATTTGCAGTATACAAAAATGACATTATTTGTGGGGAGTTGATCCAGGTACATGAGACTTCTTAATTCTTTTCACATATCCTTCCTCATCTCTTGGCTCCCTTTCCATCTGTAAAAGATCTCTTTGTGTCCTAGATGTATAGCTGTATCTCATCCATCTTCTATTTTGCTCTTTATTTATACTCTGGGTTTCTCATATATGAGAAGCCATGCGATATTTAAGCTGGTGTGTCTGATTGATTTCACTTACATTATGGTCTCAAGGTGCATCCACTTGCCTACAAATGACCTAGACTTGTCCTTCTTTTGGCAGAGTAGTGTTCCACTGTGTGTAAATACCACAATTTCTTTACCATTCACATTCTGACAAACATATAGGCACTTCCAAGATGTAGCTACCAGGAATGGTGCTGCTGTTGCACAAGAAATAACAAGAATCAGCACCCAGGATTATATAAAAATTTGTGCACAGCAAAGGAACCAACAGTAAAGAGATAACCTACAGAATGGGAAAATATTTCTCTCTGCTACCCTTCAAACAAAGGACCAATGTTTAGAAAATAAAACTTAAGAGCACTGGACTGCCCACAAAATAAAAGACTCAATCAAAAGATGGACAACAGAATGGACCCTTCTCAGAAGTACAAATTGCCCAACCCAGGCTTTCTGATCCACAGTCCAGGGTGCTGTCCACCAGGTAACTAGTCCTTGTTACAAACATCAGTCTCTCCACTGCAAGCCACAGGAAGGGTCTGAAATGTCACCAACAAGACAGAGGTACTCTCCATTAATCTATCAGGTGGTGGCTCCAGAGCCAGGGGTAGGACTTCACCATAGTGTACAGAGATCAGGGGGCAAAGCCCTCATCATAGGAGCCACATCACCATTCAGGACCCAGAGTGGCTGCTCTGTGCCCGAGGAGCCCCTGGAGTGCCACCTTTCACCTAACGTCACTATCCCCCAAAGACCAGTCTCCTCCATTCCCCCCTGTGAGCACCTCTGCTCCATCTCCCTCCCTATCTTCAGGGTCCTGTCTGCGGCTGGAGGGGGCCTCATCTCCAAACATGGTGCCCCCTCATCTCCCAGACCTGCCACCCAGCCCATGGCACAGAGCCTAAGTGCAACTCCATCATCACCGTCCTCTGTCTCCCCCAAGGTCAGGTTCACAGGGAGAAAAGAGCAAGGCCGGCATTCTCAGTGGAAATCCTGACTAATTTTAAATATTTGGTTTCATTTCTTGAAGCACTAATTTATTCCCCCAAAGAAGAAATATGATTCTACCCACCTCACAGGAAGGGAGTAGAAATAAAACAAGATGTTGGAGGCTAAATGCCTGCCATGGAGTCTTTTGCATCCAAGGCACTCGATAAATCATTCGCTTAATAAAATTCCAAAATGCTAAGCAAGACGGAGAAGTGTTCTGTGCCTTCCAGGAGTTCTTAACTTCCAGACAGACTGGGGGGAGCACAGTGCGCACTGGGGAGTCTCGCTAAGTCACTCTCCTGTTTCTCCCGTTTCTGAGGCAGCCCAAGTTTAACAGAGAACAGCCTGAAAGCTGATTAAGTTCTCCAGACTTCCTTTCTCTTTCAGAGAAAGAGCAAGCCCACAACCTTTCCAAATGAGACGCCCTGGGAGAACCCTTAGCAGGCAACAAAACAGTCAGTCCAAGAGAAAAATAAGAATAATCAAGGGCCGACAAGACAGCTCCGTGGACCAAATGCCTGCTTAGGCAAATACAGGGACCAGGGTTCAATACCCGGTACCGCATACCGTGCCAGCCCAGCCCCTGGGGTGCACTGAGCCTGCAACCGAGTCTGGGCGTAGTGGCGCACACCTGTAATCCCAGCACTGAGGAAGCTGAAAACAGGAGGATCGCTGAGTCTGAGCTGTGTAGTGAGACCCTGTGCCAAATACATAAAATAAAAAATTATCATCACCATCATCACCATCACCATCACCATCACCATCATCACCATCATCACCACCATCACACAGACTGCTGTCTGAGATGCTGGCTTGTGCATTCTGCTAGGGGAAGAGCATTAGCAGCAGAGACAGGCTGGTGCGGGGCAGCTGGGAATAGCAGCGCAGGAACAACAGGGCAGCGGCAACACTTCCCAGAAGCTCCCCGCCTGGTCCTGCCCTGTGCTGCCACCCTGGGAGAAGGGAAGGTTCTGTGGGTGCAAAGGTGGGACTTCCCCAGGCCTGGACCCCCATGCCAGGCACTTAGGGAAGGACATCAAACAGAGAAAGAATGGTCCACCATCTGCCCCCAGGAGCAGGACAGCTCAGGTGGGTTCTGCCCAGGCTGGTGCTGGGAGGAGGCATCCGTCCAGGCGCCCCCACCAAGGCCGTGCTTCCTACTATCTACATGTACTACTAGAGAGCTGCTCAAATGTGGGCCCAGGATTTGTTGGATAATTGTCTTAGCTTCCTCCTCACCCAGATGCAATGCCCAGCACCCACAAATTAAAGGAGAAGAGGTTTATTTTGCCCAAAAGTTTGTAGAGGTTCAGTCCACAAACTTGCTTTTCAGGGCAAGACAGAGGGCCATCACAGAGGAGAAACTGCAAATGGCAAGGCAGAGTAGTACTCCATAGAGTGTAAATACCAGACTCTCTTTATATGTTCATCTGTGGGTGGACATACACTCACCTGAGGTGGGAGGAAGATGCGCCTTTCTACATCACACCCTCAACCTGGCTTCACCTCTGAACATCACACTCAGCTCTCAACTTAGTAATGGACTAGGGCAAGCCAAATAACTCAGTGGATTAAAGCACCTGCAGGTAGGCACAGGGGCCAGGTGCGATCTCCAGGCCTGCCGTGCCAGCCCCACCCCCGGGCCACTGAGACAGCAATTGAGACTGGGCGTGGTGGTGTGAGCCTATAATCCCAGCTCTTGGGAGACTGTAAACAGGCAGATTGCTAGAAGTCCGATCTACTAGTGAGACCCTGAACACCCTGTAGTCCCTGCCCTAAAAATACAAAAAAAAAAAAAAAAAAAAAAAAAGCAACGGACTAATCCCAGTCACCTTCCAAAGCCCCACCTATGAGCCCATGAGGCTTGGGGGACATCCAGATCTACATTAAAACAATGAGACATATAAACACAGAAGTGGCTGTCACAAAGTAAGAAGTCTGTCCTCCTCACAAGTTCCTACACACAGATGGCAGGACATGTGGCTTCCCACCTCCTTGACCCCCAAGCATCAGGGCCACTCAGTGGCAGGGGATCTGAGGACAACAGGGACAGGAAAGAGCCTGTGCTGTGGCTTCTGAGGGAAGAAACAGGCTGCTGCAGGTGACAGGACATGTCCAGAAGTACCTAGTATTTAGCCTTGAGGTGACTAGCACAGGGAACCAGGTCAAGGCCAGGCCAGAAAGAACCCCAGAAAAAAGTAGCTGAGGGTACAGGCTTGGCTTATGAGGTTAGCTACAGGTAAACCATTGAGTACCTCCAGCAATTAGCTGGTGCTGGGGAGGGGCATTCCTGGCCAGCAAGGTCCCAAAATGTCAAAGCATCATTAATTAAATAACTATTTAATAGGCAGGTGTCCTATAGGAAGAAAAAAGAAAACATTATTTTCATCTCACCATTGGGAACTGAAGATTGGCATCCTTGCAAGACTGATAGGTATAAGTCCTACAGACAGAGCTTGGAGGCAGGGCCATTGAAAGAGGTAGACCTTGCAGGATGAAATGGGTTTATTGAAAGAGGCCCCAGAGAGCTTCTGCACCCTCCAGCCTTGCAAGGAAACAGCAGGAAGAAGAGCATCTATGAGCCAGGAAGTCGGCTCTCCCCTGACACTGAATCTCCCTGCATCTGGAACTTTCCACCCTCCAGAGCTGTGAGAAATAAATAGCTGTTGTTTATAAGCCACCAAGTCCATGCTATTACTTTACAGCCACTCAAACAGACCAAGACTTATTTCTGCAAATTTTCCAAAAGCACCTGACCTTGTCGATCAAATTGCCTTAGAAGGACCCGATGCAAATGAATATCCCTGAAGGGTGGGCCCTGTTAGCTCTGCTGCTTTGCCATTTCCTCTTCTCAGCAGCAAAATAAGAACAACTTTCTACTTGATCCCTAAACCCAAGAAAGAAATAGCACATTACAGCGATACCAGTAGGCTGGTAAGTAAAATGAATTTTATTCTTACACTTAACAGGAATTTATTATGTCCTAGAACAGGTCAGAGCTCATGGAAAGCTAGGAGGAATGTCTGCTCTAAAAGCAGGGGTCAGCTGCTACTGTAGTTGACAAAGGCTCCTGTGTTAAAGGCTTGGGCTGTGTAGCTCTACCGGGGGTAGGGAGACCTTTCAGGGGTGGGACCTCATGGAAGGAAGTGACTGGGTGGACCCTGGAAGGAGATACCAGAGCCTCAGCCCCTATCATCCTTTCTGTTTTCTCCCGGCCATCAGGACGCGAGCAGCACTCCTCTGCCACACACTCTTGTCATAATGTACTGTGTAGCCCAGCTCCAAACATCAGAGGCAGGAGACTATGGACTGAATCCTCTGACATAATGAGCCAAAGAAACTATAATTCACTATGAGTTGGTTACTGCAGGCACTTGGTCACAGAGACAGAAAGCTGCATCTGGCTTGCTGGAAGAAGACAATAGTGGAACAAGTGATCTAACAGACAAGTAATAGGGGTTCAGAACAAGGTATGAGAAACAAGTCACCTGTAATATGACATTTTTAGGAAAGATCCTTAGAAGAGGAAGAGTTGAGTCAAGTGGAATTTCTAGTTTCAGTTTTAGAGGAATTTTCATACTTCCACAGAGGTTGTGCTAGTTTACATTTTCTCCAAAAATGTAATTACAGTATGTCCATCCACAGAGGAACATATAAAAAAATGTGGCATTTACATACTATGGAGTAGTACTCTGCCATATAAAAAGTCAAACTTGAAGCATCTGTAGGCATAAGGAAGCATTTGTGACCATAAGGTTAAATGACATAAATTGTACACACAAGTTTTACCAGCACATGGTTTCTCTTATAAGAGAAACATAAATCATAAATGTAGAGCAAAATAAAAGATGAATAACAGGAAGTAGGGAGGTCAATCATTTTCAAAGGAGATCGAAAGATGGAAGGGGAGGAACTAAAGTGTGTGGTCCACATGTGCCAACCCCATGAGGAATGTGCTGAGTGGCAGACACATGCTGATAAAATGTTTAAAAGACACACTCTGAGCTTAGCCTTTCCACTGAGACAGTCTTAACAAAGTTGAGAAGAAAAGAGTAAAAGCCTTTCTAGGAACCCAGATCACCCATCGGTAAATGCCCTTAAGGTCCAAAGAGTTCAGAGTAGGAAGGAAAAGCTGGCTCCACAAGGGCAGCAAGGTGGGTGGCAGGATGTGTGAGGCCCCTGTGTGGACACAGGCTCTATCCAAGGTTTGAACAGGGAGTGATGTGGTCATGTCAATTGCTATGGATTCACTGAACAATCAAAGCCCAGTAGATACTGGGATTATGGGTGTGAGTGCTACACCCAGCCCAGGGCAGACAGCCTGAATGCAACATAAGGGAGACACACTTGCTCCCTGTTGCCATTGTTGGTGCTACTCCTCCCATTTGCTCTTGCTGTTTTGCTGTTTTCTGTTGCCATGAACTGCCATCCTCTGCCATGTGCTGCTGTGCCTTGGAGCCAACTGAGTATGGACTGAAACCTCCACTAACTTCGGGCGAAATAAACCTTTCCTTCCTTTAAAAAAAAAAAAGTACATAGAAAAAAAAGAAAGACATTTTTCTTTTCCTTTAATCAATCGCCTTGGTCTCAGGATGGTTCCCGTGCCTTCAGGGGGTCACCTTTAGTTTTTACAAAGTGTGGGCTTATTTTAGCTCCAGTTAATGTTCACCTCTCCCATACACCAAGGTGTGGCTGGGGTGGGAGGGGCCTGGCCCCTACAAAGATCCCCTCCACACCTTTGCTCACCCCTCAAATCCTGACCCCAAGGAGCAGGGTCCAACTGGAGAGTACCTGGAATTGTGAAGCATCTAGTGAGGAGATGAGGTGCTTAACTTCCCTTAGTTGGTCTTGCCTTTGATGTTGGCTACCCACGAAAATGAACAGAGTGCCAGCAAAATGAATGATTTCTGCTTCAGGTTGAAGAAACCAGAAGGCCCTTGAGTCATTGCATGAGGCTGGGAAGGCTGGGGAGGCAGGGTACAGAATGCTCCTCAGGACATGTCAAGGCCAAGGTGACTGTGAAAACATTCTGGGGGACATTTAGCCTCAAAGAAAGATGTGGAAGAGGGCTAGCCTGTGCAGTAAGTCATTTATCACAAAAATACTTGAAGCCATTGGTCTGAATGAGTGCCAGGACAAGGAAGACAGAGACAAGAGAAGAGGCACAAGATGACATGTCCCCTGGGAACACAGACAGTAGGTGGAGAAGATGGCATGTAGAATAGGAGACTCTGGGCTAATGATCAGATCATGGAAGGACAGAGGAGAAGAGGTATTGAAGAGGCAGTGTCCCTTCATTGGATGCTACAGGGAGGGGCAGAAGATGGAAATAAGTGCCAGACCAGACACAGGAAGGCCTTGCAAAGGTGCTTCCAGGGAAGGAAGGGTGACATCAACAGCCAACTGGTGGGTGGGAAAGAAGGCAAAAGAGAGTGGATGGGGTTGAGAGCACGGGAGCACGAGGTGGAGAAATGAGGGTGGAGAATCCGCATTTGTGTTTGTTTCTTAGGTAAGGATTCTAACACCAGTTTCTAAACTGAGCAGTGATGCACCGGTAGAGAGAAAGAGGTCAGCAGGCATACCTTGAGGCCAAGGCAGACTGCATGGTGAGTTTAAGGCTAGCCTGGACTACAGAGTAAGACCTTGCCTCCAAAACAGGAAAAATAAGACAAATAAGAATGGGCCAAGGAGGGGTTCTTAGGGATCAGTATTTTGAAGCTTAAGTAGGAAGACATGAAGAGAGCATTTTGTATAAAATGTGGGGTTCAAGGACTCACTGGAAGACTGACTCAAGTGAATAACCAGATGGCAGTAGCAATCGCACACACTGAGTGTCTGACAAGGTGCACGGTGGTTGCCACAGGTGAGCGCATCCAGCATGAGACCTGGCCCAGAGCAGGTCAGGGAAGGAGGGAAATGGAAGGCAACAAGAAGGTAAAGGAGGCGGGAGGCCAAGCTATGGCCTTAAGCATGAGGCAGACTGGAGGCGCAGGGAAAGAGTGAGCCACAGCAGGTATAGGCAGGAGTGTACCCCCTTGAGAAGAGGAAGCAGTAAGGGGATGGGAAAAGCCAGGGAGGACAGAGATGTCTCAGGAAGGAGAGAGAGGCAGGACTTGTAGATGGTGACACGGATTAAAGACAATACCTCCTGAGAGACACCCAGGTTGGGACTAGAGTCTACCGAGTCTGCAGAGTCTGGAGGAGGAGGTCAGGACACTTGCTGACTCAGGCCAGTGGACACAGAGGGTGAGGGAGGGGACAGTAGGTGGCAGGCAGATGTTGTGCAGATGCAGATGGCTTTAATTGGCACAGGGCAGGGCAGGAGCTGGCAGAAGCCGGGGGCGGGACATTCACTTCTGCAGCTGGGATCTCAAACTCTCTTCTTGGTGGGATTGCTAGCCCAGCACACCATCTGGCTTGGGCAACTCAAAGGCCAAGACTATTCTTTCCCTATATATTAGTCAACATTTTTAGACAAGGTCTCATTATGTAGTTCAGGCTGGCCTTAAACTCCATCATTCTCCTGCCTCAGCCTCCCAAGTGCTGGGAGTACAGGCCCAGCTCCACAGATGTTTATATTAGTCAATTATATAAATGGGGTCAGGGACATCACCACTGTTAATTATTTATTGTCATTAATTAGCTGGTCCCAGGACTTAGTATTTATGTCTTATTTAGTCTACCCAGACTTGCAGAGGAGACTCTACCATCCCCACTTTTAGGCTCAAAGAAAAGTTTTGAGAAGCTTGCTGTCTCAGCCAGGACCTCCCAACTAGCAATGGAAGAAGAGAAAGAGAAAGAAATGAGGATCAAGAGCATCGTTTATACTTGCTTCACTTTCATGCCATGTAGCAAATCACCCTCACATGCACTGCCTTACTTGACACCTGTACCAAAGGGCTAAAGTAAAATCGCATTGTGCAGCTACTATGGCTTAGATCTGGGATGCCCTTCTAGTGTGTTTGGAAGGTGAGGGGATCATGAGGGCTGACAGCTGGCATGCTGCTGGGAGGCAGGGTTTGTGTGACGGGGTGTGGTCGCTGTGGGTGTGACCTCGCCAGCTTCATCTCCCTGCCCAGCTCCTCCCTTCTCCCTCTACTTCCTGGGGCCCATAAGGAGAGCAGCTTCCCTCTGCCAGGCCCTCCCACCATGCCACTCCTGCCCAGAGCCAGCCGATCATGCAATCCCTGAAACTCCTAAAGCATGAGCCGAAAGAAACTCCCTTCCTGGAAACTGTCAAGGTCAGGTATTTTGTCCTAGCAACAAGGAAAATGACCACGCAGGACGCACCTGACAGACAGGGAGCTGTGGCTTGGACACTCACCCAGGCCAAGCCCAGGGACCCCTTGCAGCACGTCCTGTGCCTGGTGTGGTACTGCCCAGCAGAGTGCTGCAGACGTCACGGCCCACCTAGAAGTGGCCAATTTAAACACAGCACCAGCACCCCAGCCACAGAGATAAACACTGCAACGTTTCCCCTCCTTGGACTCTCTCTTGGCTGGGCCACTGCGCAGGCCAGCCAGGGGCTGCAGGCTGCTTTGCGTTTTCAAGCACAGAAAACAGCAGCAGAGAGCGTGAGCAATGGAAACTTGGAAAGAGGCTTGACTCAGTGTCCCCAACGAGCTCTTCCCATTCCAGAAACACACAGACCCTCCCTTGGGGCTCATGGATGCTGGGCATGGAGCCACACCCTGGCAGCCTGGCCTGCAGGCTCCTGTGAGCACCATCCCACCCTGGTGTCACGGTGTGTGTGACAGCAGAGGTGTGGTAGGTGCTGCGTGGACTCAGGCAGAGCCTGGGCTGAAACTGTATAGAATCGGGGCAAGGACTGTGCACAGCCGCACTCTGCACTCTGCATCGGCCCTGCCCTGGCATCACACACAGAAGCCCAAGCCAGGGCCCCAGGGAGCCCCAGGCCCACTTCTGTGATAACCATAAAACTGGCCAAACCCAGGAGCCAGTCCTCCTGTGCTGTGTGCAGGGCACTGAGTCCAGGACCCTCCTCAGACAACAAGCTCCAGTGATGCACAAGACCCTCATCAAAGGATGTCCCTTTCACACAGAAGCCCGCACATCTTCCCATGCATGTGAAATCCCCTGTAGATTACACATAGCACCTCACACGCTACACACACTATGCAAATAGTTGTTATGCTCTGCTGGGTACGAGATAAAGACAAAGGACGGGAAAGGCTACGTCTAAAGCAGACAAAGCCATGTCGGGTCGGATTACATTTTCAACATGCGGTTGGTTCAATCTGCAAACAGAAACCCCAGACACAGAGGCCTAACAGTCCTAGGAGGGCCTGAGATGCAGAAATAGAGGCCCATCCTGATTGGTATTACACACACACACACACACACACACACACACACACACACACAGCACCACTAAGAGGAAAGCATTAAATACTCAGTCCACAACTGTGCAATTGTGACAGTGGACAGAGAACTGGGTCACCCCCATGGTCCTCTGATCATCCAGGACTATGGTCAGAACCTTATCTCCACCTTCCAGGAAGGAGCAGGCAAGGTGGCCTGCAATTCTCAGAGAGCACTTTCTATGTATCAGAATTCTCTTCTTTTGAATTTATTTTAAAGTTTCTTATACAACAGAAATGGCCTAATGTGTGCCATTTATTACAAAGAAAACAATATCTTCAGTCCAAACAGAATTGGGCTTATATTTTTAAATATTTTTGCCTCCCAGACCTGGCTGAAACAAGTACAAATGTAAAATTACCCTTTATAGGTCCTGTTTGGCTTCAAAGACTAACTCTAATATTGTAAAGAAACACATTTGTGTCTCCTGTTCTTTTCACTGGCTTTCACGTTGGACTTTGGGGATTTTTATGTTGAAAATAATTTTCCAGAAGTGGAACTCCACACCCCAGAAAATTGAGGTTTCTCTTCTAATAGCACAAGGTGGCTGCACAGCTAAGGAATAAGGCCATTTGCAACAATGAATCGCTAGTGAGGGGACTCAGGATGACCACCCATCAGCCTCTCCATATACTCTGTTCTGGGTCACCCAAGGCTGCCAGGAGCATCCTGACTAACACCAATTCCAACTACTGAGATGCTCTCTATCCCTTAGTTTCCAGGGCTTTCTCCACTATAATTATCCTGCTCAAAGGTCTTTAGCCTCTCACTTTCATTGTGCAAGGAAAAATACGTTGCACAGCTGAGCTAGACATGTATGTCTGGTTAAGAACCAGTGGCAGTGGATAAGTAGAATGGATAAGTAGTAACTTCCAGCCAGATTTTCTGCCTGGACATAGCTATAAGATCCCAACAGAATGCATGGAGTAGCTATGCAAGGGATTTGACAGGTAAATCATGAAAGAAAGATGAGGAAAAGTCAAAGCATGCCAAGCCATCTGTAGCAGGACTAAGTTTTTGGCCTTCCATCCTATTGCTCTTTGGCCCATCCTATTTGCTTTAGCTCACAGTTTGTTTGCTCTGGCAGCCACGAACATGTTCAGTATAGCAAAACCCCTAATGCCATGACTATGGCTGGAGGATCATCAGAGGGGAGCACTCTAGAACAGAAAGGAATGGGGATAAGTGATGGTCTATATCTGAATATCCCCCCAAAGCCCCATGTGACCACAGACAGGACTGGTGGAGGGGACTGGACTATGGGGCCAAGAGCGGACTCACTGTTAGAAGGTACAGTCTGGTAGGAAGCGGTGGGTCACTGAGGCCATGGCCTGAAGGGTTTGCTTCCCTCCCCAGCTCCTCTCTCTTCCCTCTGCTTCCGGTCCATCATGCCATAAGCAACTCTCCTCTACCATGCCATCCTGCCTTAGGTCCAGTGGAATATAAACTTTACACATTTGTGTCTCCTGTTCTTTCCACAAACTATGAGCCAAACTGTGGAAACAAACTGTGAGCCAAAGCAAACCTCTCTTCCCTCAAGTCAGGAGTGCTGGGCACCATGTCCCAGCAAGAAGAAAGGGACAAAAGAGGGTGCCACTGAGAATAGCTCAGGAAGGCAGCTCACCAAGTTGCTACAAGCTCCTGGGTCTGAGAATAGAATTTAAAGGGCATCTTTCCACACCAGGGAGAGATGAGAGGAGGAAAGCAAATGCTTCCAGACCCAAGCTGTCATTGGAAACAGCTCCAATCAGCATGCTAGAACTATTCTCTGGGCTTAACCTGCCAAAACAAGAATACCCACCTTCTCCCTAGGATGAGACAAGAGTCTCATAACATTCAAAGGGTCCATCCTAAAATCCAACATTGCTCAGAATAAAAAGCAACAAAATCACAACTCACATGGGCATAATCAACAAATACCAACCCAAAATGACATACACGTTAGGATGTTCCAACAAAAGTTTTGGAGCAATGATTATATAAATGTCCCAACAAGCCGTCATGAACACTCCTAAAAGAAATGGAAGAAACAAAGTCTCAGCAAACAAATAGAGGAGAGAGAAAAATCAAAAAGAAATTTCATGTTGCAATATAAAATAAGTGAAATTGAAAACAACAGAAAGACCACCTCACTGGATGGCTCAGTATAAGAACGATGATGGTGGACGAAAGAATGGATAAACATGAAGACAGATCAGTAGAAGTCAGGACATGAGAGAGAAATATATATATTTTAAATGAGTAGAGATAGGTGAGAGTGGTACCAGAAATCTATAATCCCACCAACTTAGGAGGCTGTGGCAAGATGATTTGAAGTTGCAGACCAGTTTGCCCAACTTAGCAACACTTTGTCTCAAAAACAAAATGAACAGAGAATTAGGATTTGTGCAACAAAAACAAAAGCTCTACTACTTGTGTTACCAGTTCTAGAAGGAAAAGTGAAAAAAATATTTGAAGAAGTAGTGGCTGAAAACCTCGCCAAATTTGCTGAAAGATGAAGACGAAGAAAAAGACGAAGAAGAGGAAGAAGAAGACGAAGAGGAAGAGGAAGAAGAGGAAGGAGAAGGAGAAGGAGAGGAAGAGGAGGAAGAGGAAGAAGAGAAAGAAGAGGAAGAGGAAGAGGAAG
>NW_004524708.1:6333501-6346962 GCF_000260255.1 Octodon degus
AGAAGGAGAAGGAGAAGGAGAAGGAGAAGAAGAAGAAGAAGAAGAAGAAGAAGAAGAAGAAGAAGAAGAAGAAGAAGAAGAAGAAGAAGAAGAAGAAGAACCACAGTGCAAGAAAGTGTTTTAGTGACCTCATAGAGCAATGGTGGTACATCCTACTCCAAAAAAGTTTTTTACACCCCACACAATATAAATGTGAAGAAATACATGCTCAGACTCAACACAATTAAACTACTAAAAATGTGAGACAAAGAACAAGGATCTGAGTTCAATCCCCGGTTCTGCAAAAAAATAAATAAAAAAGAAGCTTTATATAAAAGCTGTGTATTATAAAACAAAATTATAAAAATGCAGAAATTCCAGACCATGAGCCTTCTGTATCCCATGTATAAAGCCAATGAGGTTCCATAAAGCATCATTCAAAAGTGGAAAAAAAAAAAAAAAGAACAAGTATTAGAAACTACCAAGTTGAGGGCTGGGGAGATAGCTCAGTGGTCTAAGCACCTGCCGGGCAAGCACAAGGACCTGGGTTGAATCCCGGGTACCACATGCTGTGCCAGCCACCGAAACCACGCATGGTGGTATAAGCCCGCAATCCCAGTGCTGGGAAGGCTGAGACAGGAGGATCACTATGAGTCCAAACTGTGTAGCAAGATTCTATACCAAATAAATAAGTAAATAAAAGACTTTTTAAAACTTTTTTTTAAAAAAAAAGAATTAATCTAATGAAAGTTGGAACACTTATATTAATATCAGACAAATTAGGTATCAGAGGGAAGAAAATTACCATGGCTAAAGTCATTACATATTAGTAAAAGATTCACTTTTATTATAATCCCAAGAAAATATAAAAATCCTAAATGTGCATCAACCTAAAAACAGAAAGACAAATATTTGATGCAAAAACTATAGAAAGTGAAAGGAGAAGGGGGCTGGGGAGATGGCTCAGTGGAATAAGCGCTTCCCTGGCAAGTGCAAGGCCTGAGTTCAATCCCCGGTTCGGAAAAAAAAAAAAAAGCAAAAGGAGAAACTAATGTACAGTTACAGAGGCTCCAACACCGTTTTCTCAATAACTGAAATAGACAAGAAGCAGAATACAGAACTGGAAATTTCTATTAACCTACTAGATTGTATTGATCTGTATAGAAAACATTACACAAAAATAGCAGAATACGCTTTATTATCAAGTTCACACGGAACAGTCTCAAGAAACACCATGCACTATACTATAAAATGAAAACTGACAACTAAAACAATATCTAACCCTACAAAGTAGATTTTTCTGACCATAATGAAATTAAACTAGAATTCAGTAATAGAACAATAACAAGAAATTTACCCTCAAAGATTTAAAAACACAGCTGAGAAGAGAGAAGGGAGGAAAAGAAGGAAGTGAAGAAAACATATACACAAATGAGATAGCTAAGATAACTGTGCTACTAATTTTTATTGGTTTATTGGAAGGAACAGTTAATGCTTAATTTTTTTACCATCAGACTCACAGTGATCCTCCTGTCTTCAGCCTCCCCAGCGCTGGGATTATAGGCATGCGCCACCACACCAGGTCTCGAAGGCCAGCTCAGCATGCCTGGAGGTGGGGGCCATCTGGCATGTGGTGCCGGGGATCGAACCCCGGTCCCTAGGCTTGCCAAAGCAGGCACTTACTCTGCTTACTGATGTATTCTGTCAAGCATTTAGGGAAAAAAAATTAGTACAAATTCTAAGCTATCTCTTCCAGAAAAAAGAAAATAAAAAGTATATTATTCTCTCATTTTATGAGTACAATATTACTCTATCACACCCCCCAAAAAAAGTGTAAAACTAAAAATATAGATAGATATTCCTTATTAATAGAAACACAAAACTCTACAAGGAAATATTAAATATTAACAATCTGAATCTAGTAATATATAAAAAGAATAATGCACTATGTATGGCCAGGTTGGACTTTTCTAGTACAAACTAACTCAAATGTAAAAGTAAATTAATAGAATATGCTCTATTTACAAAGAAAACAAAACTATATAATCACTTCAATCAATAAGGCATTTGACAAAATTCAACCTTAATTTATGAAAACATTCTCAGTGAACTAAACTAAAAAAAGACTTCTTCAACTTGGCATCCATCACAAAAGGTTTGGTGAACATTACATTCAGTACTGACAGGCTGAAAGCTTTTCCCTTTAACAAAAGGAAAAAATAAGGATATCCACGTACATTGTGCCTAGCTCACATCTTATTGGAAGTCATAGTCAGTACAATGAGGCAAAGAAAAGAAGCCAAAACACACACATTGAAAAGAAATAAATAAAACTGTCCCTATTCAAAACCAAAAAAAAAAAATTTCTGCATAAAATCCTAAGCAATCATCCAAACAACAATTCCTAGAACCAAAAATTAAATTTAGCAAGGCCTCAGGGTTTGAATTCAATATTTAAAACTCAGCCATATAGACGAGCAATGTACAATTGGAATACAAAATTTTAAAGACATATTATTCCTAATAGCTCCCCAAAAGGAAATCATTATAAAGCTAGCACAGCTCACACAGAACCTGTATGAAACACTGACTTAGAAAATCAAAGACCAAACTGAATGGACAAACAAATAGTGTTCAGATTGAAAGATTCAATACAGCAATGACGCCAGTTCTCTCCAAATTGGTCTTTAAAGTTAAGTCAATTCCGATCAAAACCCCAGAAGGTTATTCTGAAATACAGACAAGTTGCTTCTAAAATGTCAAATGAATTAGAATATCTAAAACAATTTTGAGAAAGAAGGAGCCATCCTATTTAATTTCAGAGTTGTTATACTGCAGCATGGTATTGGTGAAGGCAGAGATGTGTATCAAGGAAAGAGAACAGAGTCAGAAATAATCTCACATAAATATGGCCAGTTGGTTTTAACTACAGTTCAAAGGCTTGTGGTTGAATTCAATGGAGAAATGATAGTCTTTTTCACAAGTGGTATGGGAACTAGACATCAAAATGAACCAGAAGAAAAAACACGAACCTTGAGTTTCAGCTCACACCTTACTTAAAAGTTAACTCAGAATGAATCATGCACCCTGGAAAAGTTTGGCACGAAGTTTTCACAAAGTTAAACGCATACTTAACACATTGCTCAGCAAGCCCATTCCTGGGTGCTCTCTCTCAAGGAATTAAATTCACTTAAAAAGTACACAGAAATATTTTTAGCAGTACTATTCATGATTACTAAAACCTGGAAACAACCAGTAATCTTCCCACCAGTGAACAGATGAACCAAGCGCAATGGATTCAGTGAACCATGGTGCTGCAATAAGGAAGAACTGTTACTGCACGCCGCAGTGCAGTGAAGCCCAGGAGGCATTGTTCTGGAAGAAGCCATTCTCAAAAGGCTCTATACTGTATGCTTCTACTCATGACAGCCTTTAAAGTGACAAATCTATCACGATGAACACATCAGTGGTTTAGGTGAGGAGATACACTGAGACCATAAAGCACAAGAGGAACTCTTTGGGAACACTTCGGTATCTTGATTGCAATGAGATCTTTCAAGAGATTTTATAAGTGTTAAAAATAGGAACTATGAATAAGGCACACGCAACACTGTGTCAACCCTCGGTCTGTCTCCATAACCTCAAGTGAGAGCCTCTTAAGCTAAAAAATTACAAATCAAATAGAAAAAAAGAAAAACACTGGAGGCAGAAGACACAGAGGCAAAGAGGTAGATAAGGCAGGAAGGGACAAGGGTCATCTGTCCTCCGACCTCGTGTCCAAATTCCTCCTCTCAAGCCTGGGGCTCCCCCTAGCTTCTCTCTCTGGCTTTCTGAGTCCTTAGAACACTAACCCTCTTGCAAGAGATCCATCCCCTGGGCCCCTCTATCCATCCTTTATTGTTGTCTTTCTTTGTACCTTGCCGCACTCAAGTGGGAAATACCACGCAGTGTGTAAGCTCACATGCCTGGTTTATCACACTCAACATTATGTTTTCCAGGTGAATATCTTTTCCTACACATGTCTCAAACCTGTCCTTCTTTATAGTAGCGTAGTATTCCCTTATATATAGATAATATCACATTTTCTTTCACTTTTGTTTGAGAGGTTTTAAGTTTATTAAAGGTAGGGAAAGAATCTGCTCTGCAGAGCGACTGTGCATCAATTAAAAGATGGAAAAGAATGTACTATGTAGGGAGAGAGTGACCCCTGTGACAGAGCGCGCACAGTGGCCAGGAGCTGGGGCTGCCACCTTGTGTGTCTCGCACTTCTGGAGCTGACATCAGGAGGCTGCCGATCGAACAGCCGCTTGACTTCTCCCGAGAACTGGACAGCACTCTGTGTGCATGTGCCCTGGCCCTGTGGAGACACCACATTTTCTTTATCCAATGGTCGATAGTGCAAAGGGAAAGGAGGAGGGGAAGGGGAAATAAGTAGAATCAAGATGCGCCTTGTAGAGGAACCTAATAACCCCAACTAATGTGAACATTAGATGATGTAACCTGAGCTAAGACTAATGATATCAATGAAAATGAAAACTGGGATAAAGGAAGTGGAGGAAGAGAAAGGGAGTAGAGGGAAGAGGAAGGGAGAAGGAAGGAAGGAAGGAAGGAAGGAAGGAAGGAAGGAAGGAAGGAAGGAAGGAAGGAAGGATATATGGTGTGTACATGTAATCACTCCCCAAGATGACTGTAAACCAAATGAACTACATGCATTCTAATAAAATTAAAATTTTAATATTTAGAAGAAATTTGAAAAGAATACTGATCATCTAACTTGCTTGCACATCAGTGGTTGTGACAAAGGTCCCAAAAGAATTCAGTGGGGGTGGGGAGTGAGGGGTCAATTACTAAGCCAGATTCAACTTCAGCAGCAGCTGTGATTTTGAACAGCTTAGCATCCACATCCAGGAAACTTCTCTTAAGTCTGCAGCACCTACGGGCCCATGAGCTGGACAGTTAAAACTGATCAGATATCTCAGTGTATTCATTTGCTGTGGCTACTGTACGAGTGTGGAAATTTACCAGATGCATTAAGTCAATTCCTTGCCATGGCTACTGTAGCATGAACTGGGGGCTAGAAACACACAGCTAACTGTATCCTCTGCCACTTCTGCAGGGCAGAGGTCTCAAGGCCACTGCCCACAGGACCCTGTTCTCTGAAAGTCCCTAGCGGAGGATACTGCCCTGCTTCCAGTGGTCCCAGACTCCAGACTGCCTCCCCCCCTCATCTGACCCTTTTCACCGGTGTCGTGTGTGCATGGTATTCTCCTTTCTGAGTGTATCTACCCCAAATTCTCTTCTTATAGGGACACCAGTCATCTAGGATTGGGGTGCTGCTGATGACCTCATCTTAACTTGCCTGTATCTCCACAGACTCTATCTTCAAGTAAGGTTAATTCAGAAGTACCAGAGTTAGGCCTCTACATCTTTTAAAGGGCTACAGTTTAACCTAAAACATCAAAATTTTATAGGAAATTGGAAATGAAAGGCAAAACAACGATCCTACAATCATTGACAGCAATTGATCCTACAGAACTTAACTGGCATTAAAGACTTTCTCCTTTTATCCTGAACAACCTTCTCAAATTGTTCAGAAAAGCAGTGCTTCCCTTGGAGATATATATATATATATATATATATATATATATATATATATATATCACAGGCTCCACCTCTTTTTAAAGTTTTCAACCCAGCACTTAAGGATGTAAAATTTAATGTGTTTCTCCCACTTACATTCTCCTGTGTTTCAATTTCCCTTCTCAGTCAAATCCTTGTTTAACCGCCTGGCCTTTTCACAAAACTATCATGCTGGTTAGGGGGCCTGGGAGGAACATAAGCAAATCTCTCTCCACATGCTCCCTGGGAGAAAAAAAGTCTTATTTTTCACCATGGTCTTTCTTTTAAAGGGACTAGAGTGAACTGTGAATGCCTAAAAAGATCACAAAATTAAAATTTTTAGTAGATGGACAGGAAAAGTGGCATTTCAAAACTACGGATGGTGACGATCACTGTGACTCCCATCACTGGTGTATTTATTCACTTGGTAAACATTCACTAGCACAGACTGCATCTGCACCCCATACGTTATGCTGGGGATACACAGATTAATACAGTATAGCCATAAAAAATGAATGTCTTGGGGCCAGGGACACAGCTCCGAGGCACAGTGCTGAGTCCCAATACACTCCCCCCCCCAAAAAAAAAGAATGTCTTTAGCATTTTCAAGGAGCTACTGCAAGGTGCCAGAGGATCCTAGCAGATCCCCTCACTCATCCTGGAGAGCAATGGGGAAGGTCCTGTAGCCAGGCAGATTCATGTCCCCAAGCCAAAGGTGAGCTGCTAAAGCCAAAGACATCTGCCCTCCCTTTGCCTGCCCTACTCGGCAGCCCAGGACCAGACCCGCCCTGACCCGCAGGGGCACCCACAGGCACCTGTCACATTCACTTCGCAAATGAAAATGTGCGCCCAGGATGCACCAGGCCGGAATCTAGGTGGTGGAGACAGAGGGATGAAGGGTCACGTGGCAGTGGCCTCCTGGCGCATGTCTGCAGGGACTTGCTGCAGGGAAGCTGGGAGGGAGGACGGAGCCCCAGGCCGTCAGCTGGCTGGGAGAGCCCAGGAGGCAGCTGACAGCTGCTCATCCAGATATAGCCATTCTGTCCTGAGAACATGTCAGCATCTTGCTCAAAAACAAGAGGTATTTTTAATTCCCTGGTACTTGTGCCCCATTTAGCATATTACCGCAGTCACTAATCAGGGAAGCCCAACTGCTCAGGACACCGGAGCACTCAGGCAGCTTCTTGAAGTTAGAACGGGCAGCTAGCCACAGAGTCCCCTGAGCCTGACCAAGCCCAGCCTCCTGGGGCTAGGGATGAGTAGGGACTGCGCTCTCTTTCCATAGAGCTTTGGGACCCAAAGATGTCCTAACCTCTGTCAAGGGGAGATGCTCAAGACACACGGAGGCCCATCTGGCTGGCAAAGGAATGGAGTCTGATGACATTAACCAGCAACTGTCAGGAAGAGAAAAACACAGCGCAACACTAGGAGAGACTTTTAGCAATGGTGGGTGCCCCCCACGTGCCTGCCCCTCACAAAGCCTGGGTGCAGGGCACAGGGTGAATGTAGGGACAGTGTTTGCCATGGCTCTGCCTGCTACGGAGAAACGCCAGCCACTCTTAGCACCCAGCAGCAAAAGACTGAGTCAATAGTGAATCATCAAATAACTCCATGGAAACCCATTTCTCAATGGGGAAACTGAAGCACAGGTATACTAACTTACATTACACAGCTAAGAAGAGACAGAGACAGAGCTCAAACCCAGGCTTCCTGGTCCAAACTCTGTGCTCTCCACTTGGACTCCTGCATCTGCAGAAATGTACGGATGGGCCAAGGATCGCAGCGTAGTCCCCCTGATAATCATCTCCTAACTACCCAGGAGGAGAGAAGATGCTGCGAAAGGGGCTTCCCAGAGCCACTCTGTAAGGATTACTACTGCAGATCAGCATGGCTGGGTCACAGTACTGAGACATTTGGTCAAACACTGTTTTGTAGGATTCCATATAGGGACAGTTATCCTATGTCAATTTAAAACATTTTTAAGGGGCCAGGGAGATAGCGCAGTAGAATAAGTGCTTGCCTGGCAAGCACAGAGTCCTGAGTTCAATCCCCAGTACTGAAAAAAAAAATTGCTTTAAAACATTTTTAAAAGAAAAAAAAAGAAAAGAAACATTCTAGATATTTCTGGAGGTTGTCTTGGGATGAAATTCACATCTCAACACACTGACTTCGAGTAAAACTGGTGCTTCCACAAAGTGAGCAGCCCTCATCCAATCAGGGCCCCAATAACGAAGTTCTCCAGCAATGAGCCCCAACTCGTAGAACCATCTGCAGACCTTGCCTGCATCACTGGCTCTCTACTGGGCCTCCAACCTCTGGATGACCATGCAGATTCTGGAGTCTGTAATGGTGCTAGCCAACTTCTCCTCCCACCTCAAGGTTCCCCAGCCCCTGCTGGTGGACAGGAAGTGGACGGGTTGTGTCTGTAGTTTGAGAAAAAGAAGCATAAAGAAGTTGAATCATTCGGGCTGGGGATATAGCTCAGCAGCACAGCACCTGCCTGGCAACCACAAGGTCCTAAGTTCAATTCCCAGGAACAAAAAAGAAAAGAAAAAAACCAAAAAAGTTGAATCACACTGAAATAGCCACTCTTGACCCCAGTGCATAAGGATGAAAACCCAAGTCCAGGGAAGCTAAAAACCATACCAAGGCCTACACTGGGCCATAGACAAACTGCTTCACGACTTGAGCTGCATGTCTTTCCTCATCCATACAGATGGCCAAGACAGCAGCATACTCAGGCTCTGCTCACAACCAAATGCAAATGGGAAAGAGGCCTCCAAAGAGCCAGTCTAGAGCTGCTGATTGGACTACATTTGTTTTTTGTTGGATTTTTGGGTCCGTTTGGGGGGGGTTTTTTGGTGGAACCGGGGATTGAACTCAGGCCCTCGTGCTAGCCAGGGAGGCGCTTATTCTACTGAGCCATCTCCCCGGCCCTGATTGGACTACATGTGCCTGCTAAAGAGCCCATGGATGACCCATAGCTCTAACCAGCCAGCCACGCCCACTGCATCCTATTGTCCTGACAGCAACCCACCCCCACCAAGGTCTGCATTCATGATGCACCATGCAATACGTACACACTGAATGAATGAGGAGCCAATGCAAAGCTCAGACCCCCTCTTAAGAGATACCCCCTAGGCAGAAGACAAGGGGCAAGGGTAAACACTAATGGGGAGACTACTGGTTAACCATGTAGATTAGGTAGCAGATGAAAAAGGGTGCAGTATGAAGGAAACTATTAGGATCTCTAGCAATAAAGCATGGGATGACTGCATTAGCAAAAAGTGAAAGCAAAAACCTATGGGAAAGAAGTACTAATAAGTAACTTCTAGGCTCAGTAAGGGATCACAAAGTGTCATCAACTTCTGATAAATGTCACAATGATGGTTACGATATAGACAAGAAACTCCCTGGATCCGCATACTTAGACAACAGCAGGAATTGAATTGAAATAATATACAAGCATGCATAATATTACAGGATATAGAGCATGGTAGGTGGGCATGATACCAGGCAAGAGAACTACCAAAATGCAAAGCCCTATGAAATATCTGAAAAACACAGATGAATAATGATATACACCATATACATGGACTGGACAGTAAAATATTATGTAGTTGTAAATTTTCCCTAGTCTGATTGTGTATTTAATGGGGTTCCATTCAATATCCCAACATAAATTTCATGAATCTTACTAAAATGATGGTAAAACATACATGGAAGAATAAAGAATAGTCAATACACTTCTGGAAAGAAGACAGGCTTGTTTTGCAAGCATCAAGCCTTATTACGAAGTTGTAGAACTTAAAAAATCATGGAAATAGTGCAGAAATAAATCAGTGAACCCAAGAAAAGAACCCTGAGTGCTAGAATAGACATTGTGGGTATATAGTAATCTTCTAGATTATGGAATAGAAGGTCAAATCAATGGACGCATGAGAACTATTCAATAAATGGAATCAGGAAATAGGATTACCTGCTTGGGGAAATTCTTAATTAATTTTTAAAGTGGCTCACTCCAAACATGAAAATTAACAATAGCTGATTTTAGCCTGTAAATAAGAAAAGCCAAGTTGAGGAATTTTACCAAAGCATAATTACCTCCTTGGCCTATAGGTAGAAAAGTATTTCTTAAGCAACATAAAATGAGTAGCTGATGAATTTGACTATGTCCAAATTAAGAACATCTGTTTATCAGTGGAATCTTGCAAGACGAAAGAAGAGAAGCTAAATGGGAAGCTAATACTTGTAACACTTTTGACTGTGGATCAGTATCAATGATATATAAAGAATCTATACAAATCAATTAAAAATAACAATGCAATAAAAAAATGAGCATAGACATAAATGGTAAGCCCAAAGACAAGGAGCCATACAGGAGCATAAAGGTATAAGACCTTTGCTCTTCTTGGTGATTGCAGAAATGAGAATTAAGACCACAATAAAATACCATCCCACAAACATTCTATGAACACAGATCTAGAACACTTCGTATATTTTGGAACAACAGGATCAGAAGCATCTCCCATACTTTCCCACTACAAGGATGAAATGATGCACTCAATTTAGAAAACAAGCCACCGGGCCAGGGAGATGGCTCAGTGGAATAAGCGCTTCCCTGGCAAGCGCAAGGGCCTGAGTTCAATCCCCGGTTCTGCCAAAAAAAAAAAAAAAGAAAAGAAAATAAGCCACCACATGGAGGGCCTCTCACTCGTGTACTGAAGAAAGCAGGCACAAGAGTGTTCGCAGCAGCACAGGCCATAGTAGCCAATCTTGGCGCCTTGCCTAATGCCCATCAACGGGAGAGTGAATTAAAAGGGGGACACCATGCACAACAGCAGCTATTGTGGTATAACACAGTACTCAAAATGCTACCAAAGGATCTTTGGCCTCCTGTGGTCATGAGGAGAGTGTGTCATGAACGAGGGATTATGATTAATCCAAGTCTGTGGTCCAAAACTAGAGCAAAAAAATAAAGCAGAGAACTTGTCTTGAAAGAACACCTATCTGTCCCTGGTGCTGTGGTCTTATCCTTGCAAGGGGATTAAGTATTTATTGCAGAATAATTTTTTAACAGCAAGTCATTCTTGAAATCCTTTCAAACTAATACATAAATGCAATGTCTGTGGTAGCAACCCAGAGTGAGATGAACTGGGACTTAGAGGGCAGGGCAAGTGGGCCTAGCAGCAGCCCTTTTTACTTATGTATGCATTCAGGTGGTGCCCCAAGGGAATTCCACTGCCCTGATGATAAAACTTAACAGGAATATCAAGCTACAGAACTTGAGATGGGAATAGCTTCTCATCAGTCTGTCTTCTGGAATCACCTGCTCGAGATAAAGGCAGGCCCCATGAGTGAGAATGGATACTCAGGAGTTTATTGGACAAAAGAAGCAACAGTGACAAAAGGGGCAGTGGCATTAACAAAAAGGAAAATAAATACAGCCAGAACAACAGAAAATGCTGTTTTCAAATTTCAGCTCCCCAAACTCTTTATGGTCTCCCATGCAAACAATTTCTCAACCTTCGAAAGACTTCAGCAAGCCAGGCATGGAGACACACACCCATCACCCCAGCACTCAGAAGGCTGAGGAAGGAGGATCACCATGAGTTCAAGGCCAGCCTGAATTCCATAGCAAGACCCTGTCTCAATAATAAAATAAGTAAAATATAAAGAGGTATTTAAGGGCCAGTGAGATAGCTCAGCAGTCTAAAGTGTCTGCTTAGGCAAGCGCAGGGACTGCGGTTTGATCCCGGGCACCACATACCATGCCAGCCCTGCCCACAGGGCAGACTGAGCCAGCCACCAAAAAAAAAAAAAAAAAAAAAAAAAAAAAAAAAAAAAAAAAAGGATTTAAAAACTTTTGGAGCATCAGGGGCATGGACTCATTAGACTGGCCTCAGTCGATCCACAGGGATGCCTTCCAAGTCCCTCAGGGGATACCTGAATCCTTCCATATACTATTTTTCTCCTATACATTACAATAAAGTTTAATTTAGAAATTAAAAGCTTAACAACCATAACTAATAATGGAAGTTATAGGGCCGGCCAGATAGCTCAGAGGACTAAAGAGCCTGCTTAGGCAGAGCACAGCAGCTGGGGTTTGATCCCCAGCCTGCCGTGCTGGTCCCACCCCTGGGGCACCCTGAGACAGTGATTGAGAATGGGGATGGGTGTAATCCCAGCACTTGGGAGACTGAAAACAGGAGGATCAGTACAAGTCTGATCTACTTAGCAAGACCCTGTAGACCCTATACTAAAATAGAATTTTTTTAAAAAAAGAAAGAAAGAAGGTTATTGGCTAGGATCGATATACAGTTACATTCTCTTAATGAATAGAGGGATTTGTTCTAATGCTGTTTGTAAGTAGGATATCATGTCTGCATCTTGTACAGCAATTAACCACTAGGAAGAATGTATGCAATGTGTTAATTATTGAAACTGTCCTACCAGTTTGGTTTGAAACTGTCTCATTGCTATTTGTTTCTCAATAAATTTATGTGGAAAAAAAAGAAAGAAAGTTATACCAAAATACTCTGGCAAAATGTCCAGCACAACTACCTTTGCACTTTGGACCCATTTCTAAGTGAGGGAAGGTAAAGTAAGAGTCACAAGCACTGTGACCACCACAATTCCTGTGTCCCCTGAGAGGGCTATGAAGCACCTTGAGGAAAATCCGCACAGACAGCATTGGATGCCTGCAACAAAGGAAGCATCCACATTCTGGGCAGGACAAAGCAAGCCAGCGGAGGGAGGTTCATGACGCTCCTCAAAATGCTGTGTAACTAGATCATGCCATGCTTACTTCTGAAACTTTCCATGTATATTTTGGGAACATGGATGGCCACAGACAACTGAAACTGGGATGCAAACCTGTGAATAAGAAAGAATAATTGTGTCTGGAATTTCCCTACCCAACCTGAGCTGAAATTCCCTGCCTCTGACAAAGGTAGAGCTGCTAAAAAAGATCGATCACAATCTCTAGCAAAGAAATAAGCAGGAAAGTTTCAGGGCTAAAAATATTCAAGTCTCAGTGGTCTCCTACGGGCTGGTAGAAAAATACTACCTGGCCACCTTCTCCATTACAGACAGTGTAAAATCAACAATTGACTGGTCCAGGATTGAACATCAAGCACAGAATAGGATCGGAACAAAAGACGCAGGCAACTCTCAAACACCACATAAAGACAAACAAACTGGTTTACTTCTGAGTCAAACTCTCCTCTAGGAAGCCAGCCCTGGAAGTAGGCTGCCCTGGAATCCCTGGGCCTCTTACCCATTAACACATGGTTGGTACAGACACTCACATTGGTATTGGTACCTAGAGACTGAGCACTTGTTAGGATGATATTGAGATCCGCTAATTCATTAGACAAATGTCCACTGAACGCAGCCACACACTGCACTGCATACCCAGCAAGGCGAGAGAGCAGCAAACAGTCATAAGCGAGGCAGCTGTTTTCCTGGAGCCTGCTTGTTAGCAAGGAAGAAACCCTTTATCGGAGAGTGAGATACTGTGTTTGATTACAAATCAAAGCAAGAGCCATAAAGGGCAGACAAGATGCTGAGGTGCCTGATAGGAGCTGGGATCAGGGATTGACGTTTTTATTGATTTCTGAAAAGTGAAAAAGAAGTAATGAGTTGAAGATGCATATATGTTTGAGTGGAGGAGAAAATAACAGCAGAAATATGTGCAAAACTAGGCAGCACACAGACCATGAAGGTCAAGGGCAGAATCATAGTCTTTGCCTCAAACGCAATGGCAATCATGAAAGGAATCTGCACCAGAGGGTAGGAGACACAGTGAGCAGCCTCCACAGTTTGCATCTTGATAAAAGTATGCTGGACTAATCTGTGTGT
>NW_004524708.1:6347132-6370087 GCF_000260255.1 Octodon degus
TCTCTCTCTCTCTCTCTCTCTCTCTCTCTCTCTCTCTCTCTCTCTCTCGTTCAAACACACTACCTTCATGGCACTTGCCTGAGTCTACATTCAGTATCCTATTCTGAGCATCTGGGAGTGGCTCAGATTGCTTGCTCAGCTCTTTTACAGAGATGTAAACTCAGTGATCAACTCCAAGTGGGTCTGAGATGCTACACCTCTGGCACACCATGCAGAAGAAGCAGTTCAAAGACCCAAGCAACAGTAGCGCAGATCTGCCGCCTCACCCCTCCCACCCATACTCCCAATGGCAACCCTGTCTACCAAGTGTTAACACAGGGCTGATCCAAAAATGTATGTTACAAGTTTAATTTTTTACAAACTTATACAGCAAGAGACACACTGCCATTAATATCCCTCAAAGAACAACCCCTCACCTCCAACATACTTATCTCCTGGTTCTTGCCACTTTCTGAAGTGATTCTGGAGAATTTTTAAAAGGTATAATCAAAAATACAGGGAATGCTGCTTCCAAGTACCATCCAAAGAAAAGGCAGGTTCATAAAAAGGAAAAAAAAAAAAAAAACTAGTGTGGTTTTATTCACCTTATTTACTGGATCTGGCACCGTATGACTTCTGGCTCTTTCAGAAAGTCAAAATGATAATGAAACGTCAACATTTTGAATCAATTCTGGACGTCAAGGCAGCAACTAAAGACACTCACAAAAGAGGGCTTCCAGAGCTCCTTCAGAAGGAGGCAAGAACAACGAAGTGTGTTCGCAGTGAGGAGGAAGATTCTGGCTGTGTATCTTTTACTATAATAATTTTGTAAATTTACACATTCACCATGTACTTTGGTCATGCCTTGTCCAGAGGGCCTAAGGAGGGTACTAACATTTATGGAAAATGCTGTAGTAGCTGGTCTTTGGAGACCACCCAGCTCAATGAGGTTGGAGCAGGGCCGGGGCCCAGGGTAGCACTCACATCCCTGAGCTCAGAGGCCTGGGCTGGCAAAGTCAGCAGCACGGGGCCTCTCAGTGTGCCCTACATCAGGGGTTCATCTGAGCTCCCTGAATGACCAATCCTGGGCCTCAGCTCCCCACAGTGCCTCGCCACGAAGCATCATGACTATCCTGCTTGGTTTCCTCAAAGAGACTGGAGCTATTTATTACAGTCTGAATGTCTCTATCCCCCTCCCCTAATTTCCTATGCTAACATCCTACTCCTCATCCTGTCATGTAAAGATTTGAGGAGAAGCTGCTCTCCCTGCACCAGGAAGTGGGTTTTCACCAGATACCAAATCTGCTGGTACTTACCACCTCCAGGACTCTTAGAAATAAATATCTGCTGTTTAAATGCTGCCCAGCATTCAGCACCCTGAACAGTGGCCTGAATGGTCTAAGACAGTACTTATCCTGGTAGCTATGTCCTGCAGAAAAGGAAATCCTCTGATCTTCTGGATAGTATTGAATGCTGAGTCTTGGCTCATCCTGACTCCTAGACTCCTGATTCAGCTCATCGTCAAGGGAAGGACTGCAGAGGGTCAAATAAAAAGCAAAATTTAACCCTAGTCAGTCTCCAGTTGGACCTCAGACCTACTCAGCAGTCTTTATCTCTATTTCCTGAATAGCTATCTTCAGCAATAAGATGAAATTCTCAAATGACTCCCTAATACCTGAGTAACAACTTGTAAGACAGAAAGGACAAAACGTGAACCATGTCCCTCTGCCTATCAGAATCACAAAATGAAAGCAACACTGTGTCCCTAGAGAAATCAGAGCCCTCTTTACATACCTAAAAGGCACAAAGCACAGGATTCTAATCACATCCTTATGTAACATTCTAGATTGGCAGATGCAAAAGAGAAAGAATCACGGAGCGTGCCCTGGATCGGGACTTATTCAAGTGGTGACTTCAGTTCTGTCGACCATTATTGATAGGATCTCTTTATTGGATCAAATTGATACACACCCTAGCAACTGGCACAGTTACTGACCTGTCCATATTTCCCCCATTCCATCAAAGGACATAACTAAAAAGTAATAGGAGCATTTTGCTCTCTCCAGGAAAGCGAAGCACTAAACCTTGACTACTGGACCTGAGGGCCCTACCGACATTCCCACTCTGAGCCCCAGGGCCCGAGAATCTGACTACCTGATCATCCAGTAGTTCATCCTGTTGGCCCAGCACAGGGACAGCGTCACACTAGGATGTCATAACTTAGCAGGCACACAGTGTCGCCGTAAGAAACTTATAAATATGGTAGAAGATAACTTTTATGCAAGCACAGGAGCCTTCCAGAGTCAGTTAATGTTTGTAGAAGCAGGGTGCTAGGGGTTCATCAGAAAATATTCTGCAAAATAAAAGCAAGATGCTGTTCTCCAAAGCTAGGTTCATTAATGCACAGGCAGGACAGGGCAAGCTTGCCCAGAGACAGAGGTCAGACACACCATACTGGGTCGCCAGCTCCAATCTGCTCACCGGATAAGCTGAAATCCTAAAAACCAAAAGCTGCCCACATGTAGGACAGCAGCCTGGCACTCAGCCCCTGTAGCTCAGTACTCTAATGACTCCATTGCATCAGAATGCCTGGACATGCCGTCAGACTAAAGCATCCAGGCCAGAGGCTTCTCGGGTATGAGGGTCACATTATGCCCTCTTTGGTGAATAATATTCTCACTTGTCCTGACTCTGGGGCGGGCATTGGGGGAGACGCTGAGCAGTGAAAACCATCTCGGGGCACATGTTCACCTGCCTGACACAGACTGGATCTCCCAGGCCTGCTGAGTCCAGATGTTGGGCACGGCAGGACATGGTGGTGCAGCCCTATAATCACACACACACATCTGACAGAAGGATGCAGGGAGATCACAAGTTCATGGTCCTGGTGTACAATTTAGCAAGCTGCCATACCAAATAGAAAAGTAAAAAAGGCAGGGGATGTAGCTCAGCGCTACAAGGGAAAAAGCAGCTGGGTATGTGCGTCTCACACACTACCCTGCTATACCTTCAGCCATCAGGTAGAAGTGGCTCAGAGGTGGTCACACTTAGTCAGGTCCTGAAGTCACAAAAAAAGCCGCTGGAAGCTCCTCACTTCCTCTGAGCCCTAACCACATGGACTTCTCCCTCCCAACCCACATCCACGCATCAGCACTGGAGGTGAAAGGAGCACACACTGCATACACTAAAGGTCACCTGGCAGCTGCGGTCACCTCAGGATCCCCTGGGGATGATTCTAGGACTTCCAGAGAACACTGCCCCCCAAACCTGAGGAAAGTGGCACAAAGAGGAGAGATGTCCACGAGAGTTCTGCCACCGTGGCAGCATGGCCGAGTCCAGCCCGAGGGCTGTGGTGGGGAGGAAGAAGCAGCTCCAGCAAGGTCAGCTGCAGCCCCATGTCCTAAGCCAACCACCAGTGAGTGGATTTAACTGGGTTTCCACTCCCTTAGTGGTTGCTCATCTTGCTGATCTGATTTCTCCAGATGTAGGCCTGACTCCAAGAGCCACCCAGCATCTTAACATCTCTATTTTCACTGGTAAGGGCTGACCCGACCATTGCAATCCCACCCTGAAGGTGCCCATGGAGAGGGAGGGAAGCTGGTGTTGGAAAGAGGAACAGCTGGAACCCAGTGGACTACGGAATCTGAAGACAGAAGAGGAGACAGAAATGATGGGGGCAGGAAGTGGGGGGAGCTCTGTGTTGAAGGGCACCACAGAGATAGGAAGTCACCCCGATTTATATCTGGACTCCGGCTGGTGAGGAAGAGAATTTTGAAGGGCCAAAGCTTTGGCTGAATGATGAGAAGTGAACAAGGAGGTAGGCTGAACACATGTGCATTCCGCGAGCATCAGAGATCTTTGTTTCCAAATCCCCAGGGCCTGAGTAACAAACACTGGCTGAGGAGTTGGAAGAAGCATGCCTTCCTCATGTGTAACCACGTGAGGGTTAGAAAAGTCTGTGTCTCTAAGGCTCCTCTCTGAAGTGGAGATGGGCAGCCACAGTTGTTCAGAACAATGAGCCCGTGATGGCTGTGACCACAGGGCTGGGAGACCACAGACTTCGGAATCAGAGCCCATTTTCCAGTTCGTTCTGACAGAGTGCCTGGAGCATTTGGACTCCAGCACTGACTCATGCATTCATTCATTAAACTTTAACTGGGTGCTACTTGCTGGGAATAAATTGCCAACCCCTGAGAGAAAGGGTCAGAAACCCCAGGAAGAGGCTGTGCCTATACAACTACAGACCTCTGAGCGGACCGGGAAAGGATCACAGGGCCTGCGGGTGGCTGTCCCTGCACCCGGCCTCCACTCCACCACTTACACACAGGGCTGAGACATTTGTTGGAGAAAAATAACTCAGAGGTCTCTGAGGCTCTACTGTCTTATTTATCTACAGGAATAATGGCCAAAAATGAGGCTCCTGGCATGTGGATGACTTCAGGAGATCTTATTGCCTTCCCTATTCCCCTCTCTTCTCTGCATCTCTGCAGGGGCCTGGTGTGTTCCTGGGCACCCAGCAGGGGCTCAAAGGTAGAACCGATGGGGTGGGCAGGACCACAGGTTTCCATGGTAGACGTGCAAGTTTGACCCAGTCCTAGACCACTGACTTGTACTGTGGACCTACAACTATTAGCCTGCAGGGCAGGTCACAGCACCAGGCCACACACTGTCCCACCTTGTCTACAAAAGTGGGAATTCTCCAGCCAGGCTTCCTGGAATCCATGGGCAGGCACAGCCGGGGCATTGCCCATTGCTGCACTGGCCCAAGACAAGGAGCAGACATGGAAGGGCAACATCTAATCCAGAGGGCCACACTGTCCACTGATGACTCCAGTGTCCTCCACCTTTTGAACCATTGCCATGAATCAAAGTCCTGACAATGCAAATGTCTGCTAGACATGCGCAAGACTCCAGGAAGGAGAGAGGAGGAGGTGACAAAGAGACAAATCCCCCCTGGGCTTTGCAGAGCCCCTGAGCAATGAGGGAGCGGAAGAGGGAGAGGAGAGCTAGCAGAGATGCTGGTGGGTGTTCAGTGCCTGAGCAGAACTCGTTTCAGGATGAAGAGGCTGTCCTGTCCCCACAGCTGGGCCCGGGCATGGCCTCACCGTCTCTGAATCCCACACTACAAGCTCAGACTCAGCAGCTGCAGCTGCCCACTCCCTCCTGCACCACTCCTGCAGGAGTTCTTGGAGAATCACCTCCCTGGTGAGAGGCCTCTCACCTAGCAGCTCAGAGAAAGAGAACCATCGCCAAGCCCTGGAATGGAGAGCACTCCCTGAAACACCCCCAATGCACCTGGGTGGGTTTGAACTTGATGAGCACCCACAGCAGGTGTGGGGGAAGCCAGGATTCACTCTCTGGCCTCCCATAACCCCACAGAGAGAGAGAAAACAAGCTCCTCGGGAGCATCAACAACTGATACAAGACAGGTGGCATCCGTGCCAAGATGTCTGGGGACTATACTGCACCACATATACAGCTTCTCACAGCCTGACAACTGCCTGTCATTCCAGCCCTTCTGAGTTCTTCCTTCAGTTCCTAAGCCAGTGTGCACAGCTGGCTTCTGCCTATTCACATGACTGCAGGTACCCACACCTGCTGGACCACAGCCTTGAGCCCTAGGCAGACAGCCACAGGGCTGGGACCACACATGCCACCCGCCCACGACCTTGAAAGGAGCAACGCATCTATCTCCCAGCCCCCACCCCCACCCCAGCTGAGTGGCAGACTGATTTCCATTGGCCACAGACCCACACTCCTGATGTCAACACCATGTTATTTTCTACCTCTTCCCTCAAGATACAACCAAATATTTTTCTGCATCTGGGTAATTCCAAGAGAATATGCATATCTCATCCACAATGAACTTCTAATATCTAGACCACGAAGCACAGTCAGAAGGCCTAATCTTGGGCATCAGACTATTAGACATCCCAGGATATGGGGTTTTTGTCAGACAAAAAATTGCTTGTGATCAAGGTGAGCCTTCCCCCCAGAGGAGCACGTGCCTGGAAGCCTGGGGCTGCCTTGAAACCCCCTCAGGATACAAGCCAAGGTCTGCCTGGTCCAAGCCAGGTCTGCAGGAACAAAAGAAGGTAAATGCACAACTGGGGCGGGGTCAGGGCCAGGTGTCCTCCTGGGAAGGCATCCCCAGATCAGGGCTGCCCAAGCCGAGCAGCCTGGTGGCCAGGCCAGCTCTCTGGCAGACCAGGCCCGCTGCCAGCTCTGCCACAGTGACTACAGGGGGAAACAGCAACCCAAACACACCCAAGACTTAGGAAGCCCCAACCTGAAATAAATTAGCTCTCCTCTAACTGTCCTACCATGGGGGGAAAACATGACAGACGTCATACATCACCCAAAGCCAAATTCCGTTTGTACCCATTTATAGCACAAACACCTCTCCTGCGCAACCTCCAAGGAGCTCATCTAGCATTCCGCACACTCCCCTTGGAGCGCTGGCAACACATGGACTGCAGTAAATGAGGCCGTCTGATCCCGAGCAGAGCCACCGAGGAGCCATGCTGCCTGGCTGCGGACACAAATCAGTGTACCTCAGGAGGTGGAGGGCAGCCCGCCCACAGGCATGGGGTGCTGCACAGGGGCAAGGACAAAGCCTGGCATGGGAGAAGCAGCAAAGCCAAGGTGGCTGCTGGATGCCCTCTCCATGATAGGACAGCCCCTGGGTGTGAACAGCCGGATGGGCGTGTGTGCCAGGTGAGCAGGAGCCGGGGGCCACCCAGCTGCCAAGCACGCCTCTCTGCACTTGTGGACATGGGGGCCAGCTGAGTGCCAACCCGCTTGTTGAGAGAACTTGCCAAAGGCCCTTAAGCCTTGCTCTCCTGCCTGTTAGCAGGAGTTGGAGGATGTGAACAATGAGGGAAAGCAGCAGAAAGGGCTTCAGAACTCGGCACGAACAGCTCCATCCCCAGCACTTGCAAATGACAGCCATCACTCTTGGTCCCACAGCACTCAGGGCTCTTGGAGACAGCAAGGGCCCCAAATGAAGACTCCCAGGGAGCCAGGGCCCTCACTGCAGTGTCCTACAACTGGCTCCTTGTGGGCTGGGCTCGGGGACAACTAGATCCAGAGCCTCATGTTAACTAACTAATATATCCTACTGATGTCTAAAGGGCACAGAGAAAAGGGCAAATACCCTACGCTTGGTGTATTTTCCTAAGTGACACACAGAGATGAAGAAATCGAGTATCAGTGGCCCCCAGAAGTCTTGGAAACCACTCGGCAAGCCATTCTTGAGGTCTTTTTCGACTCTCAAATGAGGTCCACTCAACCTGGGCCAGGCTGTGTGGGAGGAGGACACGTGTTGGGAGCCACTGGCAGTGTAAGACTATGCCCATGATCAAAGCTTGGAGGCTCAGCCCATAATGGTGGGGTCTGATTGGAGGTCTGGATCTCTCCAGCAGGAGTGAAGTTAAGAAAAGGCCTTCTCTGTCTTGCTTGGACTCTCTGGATTCCTGAGGAGATTCTCGAGGCTGCTCCTCAGTGATCCCAAGCCTCTGCACAGCCCCCAGGACACTGAAGGGCCAGGAGCAGCCGCCACCTGCCTCATGCAGAGGGGCTGACAGAGCAGATTGCTTTTCTGCAAAAAGACATTAATGACACCCTCAGATATCTGTTATTTGCAGGCATTCCTGTCTTGTTTTGCTTATCCTTTTCTTCTGTGTGTAACTTTTTTTTTTGGGGGGGGGATAGACTTGATATTTAGAATGGTCTTAAGTTCATAGCAAAATTGGTGATGCATACAGAGATGTCCCGTGTTCCTCCATCCCCATCCCCATCTCACATGCTCAGCTCCCAAAACACAGCGGTGAATGGTGACAACTGATGAGCCCCCATGGGCACAGCACTGTCATCCAAAGCCTCGTGTTCACACTAAGGTCAATGTCTGGTTTAAACCCGCAAAGGTTTCCCGTGCACCGTGTCACCTCTGAACAAAGCCCAGGTATGTTGGCTTCTTAGGCCAGAGGTTGAGCTGGGGTCCCCAGGAGCTCTGCAACGCTTCGCCCACAAGTGTGCCCAAGGACAGATGGGGACACCTGCTGACCAGCACTCCCCAGCTCAGGTCCAGCTGGGGTGAGCTACTGCTTCCATCCTCGGCTGCAGAGAGTAGCTTTGTCTGACAGAAATGTAACACAAATCACACTTTCAGTTTAAAATTTTTTCTAGTTACCACAGTGAAAAGGCAAAGAGGAATAGATAAAATTAATTTGAATACCACATTTTATTTAACCCAATGTCTCCTAGTGTTATCACTTCAACATGTAATCAATAAAAATTATTAGTAAGATATTTTGCATCCATACCATATTCTGAACTGTCATGTATTATATGTTTTGCAACATGCATCCATCTAAATGCCAAGTATTCATCAGAAATACTTGCTCTGATTGCAGATTTTGCAAAATTTATCTTTAGAAAAGTAGAAACCTAATCAAGTGGTTCCAAACAGATCTACAATTTTTCTCATACTTGAAGCAAGTATAGGCTTCTAAATTTAAATTAAATATTAAAATTTCAGGTCCCCCATAGCACCAGCCACACTTCCAGGCCTCAACAGTCACCTGCAGCGGGTGGCTCCCATGTGGGATAGTGCAGGGCCACACACAAAGCCAGGAGGCCCACAGACCTGCCAGTGAAGGCTTCCGTCCACAGTGGTCATCACCCTCCAACCTCAAAGTGAGTAAAGGGAGGGGTTCTCACACAGCTCTCAAGCTCCTCTGATGCCCAAGATCTCTGGGAAGAGGCCAGCTCAAGACCACTCGTCTACTGGTGAATGAGTAGTACCCAAAATTCCTTTTTAAAAAGACTTTCAAGACTGTCAAGAGACCAGAGCCCAAACCAGGGCCACCACTCGGGGAATCCATGAGACATCTTAATCACCATCTCATGGGCTTGTGGACACCAGGCCTCCAGCCTCCCTTGCCAGCCCTTGCCCTCAGGCCTACACCCTGGAACTGCCACTTCTCCCCTTCCCTCAGGGTCTCCCTTCTCGCTGAGGGATGCAGCCGACAGTCAGGTTCCCTCCGGCGCTAATGCTGACCACTCCGAAGGCCAAATGTGTGGCCACAATGGGCTGGGAAGACTAATGGAGGCAAAATCACAATCACCAGCAGCTCACTGGCCCACAGCACCTGTACCTGCCCGCAAGCACTTGATGAGCACAACTTCACAGGACGCCCACAGCTCCAAAAGCCAAGCACTTCCAAGGACACCTTTGACTCCCACTGCCTGTGTCCACCCCTTCTACACTGGCTCGGGCTCCACCTGCTCATATCCATGGTCTCTCCAGCCCTCCTTTCCAGATTCTAACCTGCAGATGCCGTGCAACTATACAGTCAGCCACCCAAAGCCGCACCCACCCTCTCCTTCCCAGCTCAGCCTTCCTTGTTCTCCCTGATGCCCATGATTTACACAGCCATGCAAGCAAAGACCTCGTCCCTGTCACAGACTGTGTTTTCCACCACATCTGTCTCCTGCCCAAGTCCCACTACCTCCACCCCTTGCATGACTCCAGTGAATTCCCCTTTCCATGCTATCTACTACAGGGTCTCACTGTATCTCACTGAGGCCAGACCAAAAGCTGAGTATATAAAAAGGTAGTAATAATCCCAGCAGGCCTGGTCACTCAGCAGACCTTATGGCAGGTGGCATCACAGTGGACTCACAGAGGGAAAAACCACTTGGCCAGATAGAACGTTGAGGGGGAGGAGCCTGGCTGAGGTCCGCCCACTAGGCCCCACCTCTTAAAGGTCCCACCTCCCCTCAATCTCACTGGGCTGAGGCCCAGGCCCCCAACATATGAACACTTGGGGCATACATCCTTACCATCCCCCACACACACACAGCCATTTATGTCTGCAGGTGGCTGAGACAAAAGAAAAGCAGTCAGATGTCCCTAGTGGATCACCCTCCAGTGAGGAAGTGAGGTGAGGAGGAAGTGCGTCTCCATGCTGTGATGGACCATGGGCCATGGGACCAGGGATGCAGTGGCTGGCTCAGGCAGCCCAGGATGAGCCCCACCAGAAGCCTGAGGTGGCCTGGAACACCCGGCCATGCTTAGCATTCTACATGATCACTTGTCTACTTCCCCTCTGCCACCTCCACCTGCTATCCCCCAGCCAGTTGGTGCCAGCTACCTCAGAACTGCAGAGGAGAGGAAAGGTAATAAAGTAGCTGGCACCCAGACCCCCAGGCAGCCATCACCGTGTGCAGGACAGAGTGCGCAGGCTTTTCTGTCACTCTCATCTGTCACACAGCAAATGGAAAGAGATCTGTTTTTCCCCAGGCAGCATGCCTACAACTTCAGCCAGCCCAAAACACGCATGGCTAAATATGATCGAAAGATGCACCAAGTGGTACATGGTGTTCAACCCCAAGCTATCACAAGACCACGGCGGCACGGGGTCTGCCAGGAAAGCACACCTGGTAAGGACGGCACCCCTGTCCTGAGCCCACTGCTCGGCCTGGATGCAGTACAGCCTGCCTTGTGGAGACCCAGCTGGTTCCCCATGGCTGCACAGCCACAAGCTCTGCAGAGAGTCTCTCCCTGTCCCGGCCTGTCATTAGCTCTTGGTCAAGGCAGGCAGGTGACACGTGTTTCCTAGCAGGAGGAGGCAACACACCCGCTGAGACACATAGGAGATAAATACCAAATAGCTGAGGCAAGGCTGGGCATCCTAAAGCACCATTCATGTCCCAGGACACTTGGCACTAAGCTAATCCCAGGAAAGTCAGCCTGGGCCAGTTGAAAGCAGCAGTCCCAGTAAAACAGTCCTGATAAGCACAAACCCCAAACAGCACCAGTGCCTTGAAGTTGCTGTCATCAACGGAAAGCATATAGCAAAAGGAGCTCCAAAAGCAAAGATGTCCACATGGCCAGCACTGTTAGGGAGAAGCACCCTCCTGCAGGAGTCAGCTGCAGAAAAGTCTCAGGCAGGCCCGGCCCTGATCCTGCTCCCTGTCACCAGCTGTGAGCCAGGCACATAGCTCCTACTGGCTGAGACTGAAAATAACAGCCCTCGCTGTTTGCAGGGGGCGAAGCAACAAAACGCCTAAGAAGTGCCAGTGCATGGCACAGGGTAGGTCCTCAGCACAGATAATGGGAGCTCACCTGTCCCTGTATCTGCATGGGTAGGGCAGGCCCAGCCCTATAGAGATGACAGCACCGACCACACTGCCCAGCCACTGACATCTGGAGCGCAGACGCGTGGGCTTCTGCCCCGTTGCTTCCCCTCAGCAGCAGCAGCCATGGTCAAGGGTCCCACCCTGCACAGCGCATTGTTCTCACCAGTTTCCTTCCAAGTGGTTTCACAGTTGTCTCAACCACAGCCCTAAGACAGGGGCCATTATCTTATTATACGGAGGACAGAGCCAGAGGGGTGTGCACTTCCTGTGGGCATCACAGAGCTAGTAAGTGGCGGGACTGGGTTTCAAACTCAGAAAAAATCCAGTAATTGTGCTCTGCAATGGATCCACAATGGGGAAGCAAGCAACCCGTCCTCACCCCTGGGAAGGCTGCACTTCCCACTATAAATGAACGGCCCAGGAGTGAAATTATAGCTCACCTTTCAGACCACATCTGGCCCACTCCCTCCCCCAGCCCCGGTAAAGCTGAACTTGGGGACTGCAGATCTGAAAGCCAGATTCCCGCCCCAAGGACTCTGCTTCTGAGGTTCTGCCCCAGAATATGATGATCCCTCTGCTCCCCAGGCCACACAGCTGTCCTACTGTCACTGCAGCAAGACTTCCACTCGGACCCACCTCCAGCTTGCAAAGGCATGGCTCACACACTCAACACCCGCCCGCCCAAGCCCAGGCTTTTGATGACAATTAGCTCAAAGTAACATATGTGCAATATCTCTATTATTGCATAATGTATATACATTCCACACTGTTTGTTGGGATACAAGCACCACACCACAGTATTTGCATAGAGATGGTGGGTTACCGACATATGCTTGCATTTGATGGGTGATATTTGAAATACACACGTACACACATTGCTCTTGCCGACACTGGATTGCTTGCTTTCTGCCATGACTTGAAGTGCACCAATCCTTTAAGAGTTTGTTAATTTTTAAAATTTACAATACAGAAATGTCCGCTTCTGAATACAGAAGTGATTCTCAACTGCTGGATGAGCTGTAACTGCCAAGCCGAAGCTGTGACTCCCAGCGTTGCTCTGAGAAGTGAGATGTCGGATTCATCTTGCCCAAATAGCTCCTATTAATGGTTGTCAAAGAAAGCCATTCCCCTGGGTGTGTTAGTCATGCACCACAAGTCAGGAACCCTGATTTTAAAAGCCAGCCATGCACCTAACACACACCCAATCAGCATTCACCCTTTGCCAGACCCTACACGAGGCAGAGAGGGCAAGAGGTGAACACAAATAGTGAGAAGGTTGCTCACACTGACCATGGGGAACAGCACACATTAAGCGCTCCGTAAACAGCAGTGAGCATAGATCTTGGCAAGAGATAGGCATTTGGGGTGGCAGATCCCTAAAGTGGGTTTGAATACTAGATCTACCCAAGCCTGCTGTGTGACAGGTGAAAACAGATGACCCCTTCACACTCGCAGGGGCCTGTCTGTACGGGACTATGCCACCTCATCACCGAGGCAGCACACGGTGAAGACACAAGAAGAGAGGACCTGGCTAAAGCATTCCGGACCATGGTGCTTGGCAGGGCAGCAGAGGCAGGAAAAAGACCACGGTGCAGAGGCAGATGGCCACCTGGACAGGCTCCCAGGGCAGATCCTGTGCTCCCCTCTCAGATTACCTTGTAATTACCTTGTAATTGCCTTCAAACCCAATAGTGGATTGTATGTGTATCCAGCACATACAATCCACTATTGCAACCACTTACGTATAGCTCAGTGACACCTAATGCATTGGCAGTGATATACAATCACCTCCATTGAGTTCTAGAATTTTTGTTGCTCCAAAAGGAAACCCCATATGCACCATCAGTCTCTCTCATTCCCCCTCCCCACACCTGACAATCCCCAGTCTACTTTCTGTCTGGATGGATTTGCCAGTTCTGGAATCATATAATACTTGTCCTTTATGATCCAATTTCTTTCACTCAGAATAATGTTTTCAAGTTTCATCTAAGCTGCAGCACGTATCAAAACTTCACTCATCTGGATGGCTGAGCAACAGTCCATAATGGATGTACCTACCACATTCTGTGTATTCATTCAACAGCTGCTAAGCAATCACACTGTTTCCATCCGCGCCATCACGGATGATGCTTATCTGACTTGATGCATGGGACCTACATCACTCCAAATCCAAGGAGTCACAGCATTCCCAAGATGGAGCTGTTCCTCCTCCTATGCCTGGGATGGACTCTTCTGATCATGGTGGCAGCTGATGGCTTTGCATCCACACACATGGCTTTTGTTTTGTATCAGTCACTGCTTTGTGTCCCCCCAACTCTGGCTTCCTAATTGATTTATTGACATAAAATCAGCCCTCACATTATTACAATAGTCATTAAGAAACTGCTTAGCATTAACCTATAGCGACTGTCATCACGCATTTCTTTTTGGCTGCATGCAGATGAGGAAAGAGAGGGGAAATCAGGTGAGCTGCATGCGCACACCAGGCTCTGTGCTGCCTCCTCCTGCCGTGCAGATGTTGTCTGACTTGCTCCTCACATAACTGAGGCAGAGGAATTAGCATCCCGTGATCCAGACAAGAAAATTCAGACTCACAGAGGTGACGGGACTTGTTGCCAATCACACTAATGAGAGGTTGAGCTGGCATCAAACACCAGGTGTGTTTGACTCTGTGCTGCTCATGAGTCCATCCAATCCATCTTTTAGAGAATAATTATTAATAGTGGCCCAGTGGAGCCTGCACCCATCACATCCATGTACTTCTGCCCTGTCACACTGGGTTCACAGCCAATTTTGCAGTCAACTGAGCTCCTTCCTTGGTTACTGTGTTTGGGGACCACTGTGCCTCCTCCATTCTGGAAAGTTCATGAACTTTTATGCAAAGCAAGTTGCTGTTACTAGGGCCCTGAAGCAGCAAGCTAGAAGCCAAGGTCTCTGGTGACGCCAAAATACCATGCAGCTTCAGGGAAGCCAGTCCACCCAACAGATGCCAACTTTCCTGCCAACATCATTCCAGGGATTTCATTCCTGGAATCTAGTGTCCTCCTGGAGCATTGTGGGAATGATGAGAATTGGGCTCTGTAGATACTGGACCCTTGATACCTTCACACACACATTCACAGGCAAGACGGGGGCTGTTCAGTTCCTGCAACAGGATGCAGGACACAACAGCCAGGATGACTGGGAGCCATGGGACATCTATTCTTGGTTCTGAACAGCCATGTGGCAGGACAAGGGGAAAGGACACATGGACAAGCACCTCATCTCCAAGGAAAGGCTATGCTTAAATAAAGCTTGCTTTACCAGGAACAAAATAACAAAAGAAAGAAAAACCCTCCCAGGTCCTCTAGTGGACTTCCAGATTGGAAACACAAAGATTAAAACTGTCCCATGCACTGTGAGAGGTGAGAGGCAGGAAAGCCACCTGCCTCCAGTCTCCTTAGGCTCCCACCTTAGCCTACAGCATGACTCTACAACAGCTTCCATCCCACTCTTCACCTCCAACCCAGCCCTCAGCCACCTCATCCAGGACCAAGGCATACACAGAATCTATGCAACTATGAGTCTCATGGTGGCCTCCACAGCCCAACCCCATCCCAGTGCAGCAAATCTAGCCTTATCCCCCAAGCTTCCAAATGCATGTGTCAGGGTGTCTCAAATTTACCAGGCCCAAGACCAAATTCCTAGTTTCTTGTACCCCAAACAAACACACCCCTCCATCCCATTCCCCTCACCTTAGCAAGGGGTCACGCCCTACTTGACCCTCTTGCCAAAAGTTCAGGCACCATCTGTGACTCCTTCACCTCCAAGGACTTGGTCAACCTGCCTTCCAAATACTCTCAGAATTGCCTGGATGGTTCCCATAATGTTCTCCATGAAACTCCTTCCTCCTTCTGCTGTGCTCTGTCCTCCATAGCAGATCAGCCTTGAGCTTCAGCTTGCATGTTGGGACAAACTCTCATGTTCTTTACAAAGGCCCACAGGGTCTTCCCAGCCCTTGGCCCCAGAGTTTCTTGATCAGGCCAAATGCACCCTCTCGATCTTTACTCTGACTCTTCCCTCTGCCTGTATTCTTTTTGTCATACTTTCTCTGTACAGTCACCCAAGAGCTTTCTTTATGTGCTCCCAGGCACTTCTGGAACTGGATTGCACTGTGGAGCTGACAGCTAACTGCTTCTAGGAGGAGGGTCTGACCAGAAGAGGCAGTCACTGGGACATGACCTGGAGGGTTCATCTCCTTCCTCTGCTCCTCTCTTTGTTCTCTGCTTCCCTACCCACTCTATGAGCACTTCCTCTGCTAGATCCCTCTGCCATGTTGTCCTGCCTTGGAGCTGCCAGACTATAGATGGAAACTTCTACAAATTGTGAGCCAAATAAACCTTTCTTCCTTTACTTTGTGGGTGTCAGGGATTTTACCCACAAATGAGAACATAACAAGACACTCTTCTCCCAGGATCCCAGTGGCTCACTCTTGTACCCCCTTGTGACTTCCCATCATCTCCCAAGACTCCCTACCATCTCCCTGTCACAGGATCCCAACCCCTCTCCAGTTCCCTCTCATCTTTATTTTTCTTCACAGCAGGTATCACCACTAGATCTGTATCTATGCAGTTATCCAGTCAGTGCCCACCTCATTTCATGAAAACTACAAGATAGAGGAAGCAATGGCCTCACAGATACATCTCACTGGCTGGCATCCAGTAGGTTCCCATTAAATACTTGCAAGAAGACAGGGAAATTCAGTCCCTGAAACTTGAGCTCGCCCAAGTTTAAATACCTAGAAAGTGGAGAAGGCGGAATTCAAATGAATTCAGTCCCTGCAGCTCCAAATCCTTTTGCCCTGTTTCAACAAAGAATAGCTCTCTGGACACCAATCTTTGTTGGAAATGAAATCACTGTCCTGAGTCAAGCAGAGGAGCTAGAGACAGACACCATTTCTCAGGAAAATGTGAAAAATAAATGTTATGGTAACAAATTGCCTATGATCTCATTATTGTCATCAAACATTTATTAAGGGCCCACAAGCACATGGTGGCTTACTCGGCGGCGTGCTCCTCAGAGAGCAGAAACCAGAACAGCAGACAACAGGAGGCCCATTAGTGTGACTGATGCTGGGTGGAAGGAAAGCAGTCAGAGAAGACTAGGGGTTGGTGCAGAAGAGATGAGCACAGACATCATTTTCAAAGACCCATCCACCCGCCCACCCACGAGCTCCTCCTGGTCCTTTCTTCCCCAGATCCCAGGCTAATGAGCCACTGAGCCCTCTTAATTGGAGTCTAGGTCTCCAAGCTGCACAGACCCCAGAGAAGTAAGAAAGTCAGCTCTCTACACCCACAAATATGGCCCACTGGGACAGCAACAGTAACTAACCCCTGAGAGCAGCAAGCACCCAATTCCTCCATGCATCTCCAGTGCTAAAAGTGCTAACCGCATGCTTTCCACGTCAGAAGGGAAGCAAGTGCTGGTGAGAGGGCGTGTCCTGCACCCTCTTCTCACCCCCATTTACCCTGGTGTCTCCCCACCAAAAATGAGGATTAGAGTTCTGTACGTGGATTCATTGACAAAGGTCTTCAGAGAACAGTTACTCAAATTTACAACTTCAGAGTTATAATTTAGCTTATATTACTTAAACTTACCCTTCAGAGTAATCAAACAGAACTCCCAAAGCTCCCACTATGTTGTTAATATCTGACTTTTTTTAACAAGGTACTTATAGGTGCACTAATGCAGCTAATGGCACAGAGGTAACAGATGTCCCTGTGAGTCACCCAGGGAAAGAGAGAGCTTGAATGCTGAATTGAGAGTTTAAAATTCTATGTTTGAGTGAGTGAGTCTGAGCAGAATATAGGACATGCAAATATCTTAAAACAGGATCTGTATTTCATAAACAAACCAACCAAAGAGGAGCCTAGCATAAAACAAATGACAGACAACAAACTTTTCCACCAGCTGCTATTCACATATCCACTCATCTACTGCAGCCACTCTGCCCGTCCTTTCCCTGAGATCATCACAGGGAGTACCCGTGAGACCCTGGAGGAGCCTGCTGTCTCTGTCCTAGAGAAAATGAGGTCACCAAAAGGGTCCCTGACTTGCTCATAATTACTCAAATCACACATGCCTGACTAGTGCCAAAGCAAACATCCCCAGTGTCACACTGCTTTCCAGGAAGCAGCCAGGCCTCCTCCAATCATAAGACCTTGGCTCACCTGGCTTCTAGGAGCTCCACAGTAATCATACCCATTGTGTAATTACAACTAGGATCATCTGTTTTCTCTTTGGTTCCTTTCTCTAGACTATAAATTTCTGATAACAAAAGCCTTGTCTGTCTTTTCACCTCTGTGTCCATCTCCACACTGTGTCTTAATGACCAGTTATATGGGGATGTAGGTAAGTGAGTGAGTGAAAGGACTGATGGAAGGATGAAATGGTGAGTAGATGGATGAGTAGATAGGTAGGTGGACAGACTAGTAGATGAGTGGATAAGTAGATGAATGCATACATGAATAGATGGATGAATAAGTGGATGAACAGATAGTTATATAAGTGGATTCATGGATAAGTGGGTGGATGCATGGATGGATGGAAGGGTGGATGGATGGATGGATGGATGGATGGATGGATGGATGGATACACAGGGCAGATGTACAGGTGATTTGCATGTGTAGACGCATGGATATGTAGATATGTGTATGGGTAGATGGGTGGGTAGATAGATGGGTGGGTAGATAGATGGGTGGGGTATAGAGGATGGATGGATAGATAGATGGATGGATAGATGGATGGATAGACTGGTAGATGAATGGATGAGTATGTAAATGGATGGACTGACAGATGGATTGGTGGACAGTTGAACAGATACATAGTAGATGTGCAGTGAATGGATGATAGCTGTGGGTGAATAGATGGATAGGTGAATAGTTAGGTAGATGGATGGATGGATGGATGGATGGATGGATGGATGGATGGATACTGAAAGAACACAGAGCTCCCTGGATCTAAGTCACAACTTTCAGGAAATGTGAAGCAGGAGCATTTTGGCAATGGGCAGACTTGGGCCAAGGTCTCTCTCCCTGGCCAGCTGAAAGACAGCACAGAAGCACCCTCTCACTAGCAGTCTTCATTTAATCCATACTGTTTTAACATGTCTGTTAGCCTCCATCTCAGAAGATGGTGAGACTTTAGCTCATTTCTCTGGAACGAGAAGCTCCACACTAACATATGTTTTTCTTATTCACAGAACTTTCTAAATTCCTCTTTAGTCATACTGAATTATTGCTTCAATGATCTGCAGGACTGAGCTCCAAAGATTTGCTAATTACATGTTGCCCCCCCCCAAAAAAAAAACGGATTCCTGAATGTCTATTTTATTTTTTATAAGTATATTAAATTTAATAACTGCCAATGTAAGGGGACTAAATAGGAGCTGGTCTAACAAGAGGATCATAGGAAGAAATTATCAACCATTTTAAAACATGGAGCAGTAGTTTAGGGCACCCAGGGTTCCAGTCACATCAACATAGACAAGGACAAGCACAGTTTTGTGAGGAACTCCCCAGTCCCCTCAGGGTACAGCTCAAAGTCCCACAGCTAGCATTTCACACCCTTTTAATTTCATCAGGTGTTCTCGCAATTCTGCAAGAGTGGATACACATGAGTGTGTTGTGGGGTTTCCACACACAGCCAGGTGCTCAGGAGTCGCAACAGAGCGGACACGGCCAGGCAAGTGCCACAGACCATGGGTCTTGAGGCAAAGCCCACAGGCAGCACAGAGCAGGTCTGGGAAGGATTCCTGAGGTGCTCTCTCAGCTGTAAACTCGGTGCTTACAATAGTTCAGTGAGCAACTGCTAACAGTAGACACAAGGTAAGCACTGGGTAAGTCCTAGGGCACAAAACACTTATGGTTCAGGAGAGAGACAGATAATGAGCATAAAGTAAAAAAGAAATCTTTATATCACATAAATATTAATAAACAGATATTTATACAGTGAGATTCACATCCAGTAAAAATAGCAGGAACTCAGAGAATAACACAGTGGTGGGAAATGGTGGAAAAATATCAGAACGCTGATGTCATCAAATCTTTGGGGTAGGAGCATACGGCTAAGGCTCTGGAAGACTACCTGCAGTCTGCCTCAGGTGGCCCTGGCTGCATCCACAAAAGGCAGGGCTGTGAAGACACTTCACCGCCAGTTTAAGGAATAAGAAGGGGCATACATCTGAATGTGGAAAAGGAAAACCAAAGAAGCAAAAGTCAATGCTGCCCCATAGTGATAATCAGGGCAAAAGGTCCAGGACCCCAGAAGATAGCCTACCAGGGCAAGATAGATGGCCTGGTGGGTAAATGAATGGACAGATGATGGATAGATGATACTCAGACAAGTGATGCCCTCACTCTGAGACAAGGCTCCCTGACCTGGGTAGATTCTCCATGCAGCCGGGGTACACAATCCCAGGAGCTCCAGCTTGGAACTGCACAGGTTGCAAGTGACTGGTTTCTGTGCAGCTGGCCCTCACAAAGGAGTCCTTCTAAATGCATTGGCAAACCAAGCTTCAAAGCTGTTAATCCAAACACCTATCTCTGCACCCTGATGAGTCACCCACAGACTAGTGACCTTCAAAAGCTAGCCTCCCACACTCTATCCAAGCCATATGCATCCTGAGACTATCATCGCCAGCCCTGATGACAGCCAGAGATCAGATCCATCCCTCTAGAGGGCCAGCACACTGTCCTACAGCCAGCAAAGGTCAACAGGAAGTGGCTTGCTCCTGCTTCCTACTCCCTCTTGGGCTTGGAAACCAAAGGTCTTGGTCCCTCCATGTGAGCCCCTCCCACTGCCATCCACAGGGAGCATCCACCAGCTGACCAATGAAAGGACCCTCTACTGTCCCCACAGTAAGCGTCCCATTGGGACTTCCAGCCTCACAGGGCACAATGAGGACCTCCTGGAACACACACTCATGACTCATTTAACTCAGACACCCAGCCCACCACTTCTGCAGCCAAGAGGAAAAGCTCCACGCCCCCATACTCTGCCAGTCCCGTTTAGTGGTTAAAACAATGTAGGCTACATTACAGATCAAAATAAGCAACACTGCATTTTATAATTAGCCACAACTTGACAAATTAATTAGCGCAACAGCACAGTGTGTTCCCTGAAGCACAGCTTACTATATTTCGCTTAGAGAATACATGTCACAAATTACAGATATATTATCCAAAGCGTGCATGCAATCAAAGTGAATTCTAAAGGTGCCCTTTTCATACTACTTTCTGAGACAGAACTTGGGACTTGAAGCAGCTAGAAAAGTCATCAAACCTGCTGCCGCAGCTTAGAACTACAAAGGTGTTGGTGAAGGTTTCTTTCTTTTCCTAGAAGGGAACAAAGACTGTCAAGAATCAGCATCTGGCCTCTGGAAGAGCTAAGGACAATTAGTCACTTGAGTTGGTGTGACATGACAGACACTCTAAGCCTTTGGAGGCTGGAATCCTAACTGCCATCCAGGAGCTGTGTCATGCCAGGCCAGCGTCTCACCGGAAATGTGCGTGGTAATAATAATAACACCAATTGTCCCCATTGTGCAGGCTTTGTGTGAGGGCTGAGCTCCCCAACAAGGTCTGGTCCACAGGAAGAGGTCGATAAACCTCCCTGCTACTACTCCAATATGCTCTTTCCTAGATGCTGTACATGCTGCACTGAGACTGGCTGGCTCATGAAGACAGAAATCGCTTCTCTCTGAGGTCAACTGAGAAGGGGACAGACAAACAGGGCCTCTCTGTGAGGTGCTGGCAAAGGCTGGACACCCAGCTGTTGGGTAGGGTGGGGCTGGGAGCCCCGAGTTGCTGATTTGCACTGTTTGGGGTTGAAGTGTGAGCACAGCACTCAGAAGGTGAAGCCCTAACTCACAGTTGTCCATGTGTCATTTCTGGAGGGACATTTGCGGGGACAATTAAGCTAAAATGGGGTAACAGAGGGAGCTGTGGTCCAGTATCACTGATGGTCTTAGAAAGGGGGAGATTAAGATGCGCGCGCACACACACACACACACACACACACACACGATGATGTGAAGCATCAGGAAGATGTCATCTACAACCCAAAGAGAGAGGTGTTGGAAGAATGCAACCCTACTGACCCCTTGACTTTGGGCTCCCAGCCTGTGGAGAACCACCAGATAGTTAAGTTCTGTGCTTGAAGCTGCCCAGCCTGTGACACTTTGATATAGCCACCAAAACACACACACACACACACACACACACACACACACACACACACACACACTGAGCACAGCCTACTCAAGCTGCCAGTATGATACATCTGCAAGTACCATGCTAGGACACACAGGCAGCACAGGCTTTCCCCAGAGGGACAAGCTGGGTCCAGGACACATTGGTGGAAGCTGGGCCTGTGGTTGGAATCCTGCTATGTTCTTCTCCTGGAGGCAAATCTGCTATGGAGTCAAAAGCCAGAGGTGGCTCATGAGGCAAGGGGAATGAGCCCAGCACAGCAGCAGAGCCTGGATCCCCATGGGGCACGAGCAGAACCTGTGTGTGTTGGTACAGGAAGCACCAGGGCCCCTGAGCTGTGGCCTGACCTGCCACAACCTCCCCGGCCAGGCTGCCTCTGGGGTGATGATCCGGGATGAAGCGGGGGAGGGGCCTGCAACAGCCAGGGACCCCAAGGAGGACAGGCTCTGGCGTCACCTCCTAGGCTCAAACTCCAGCCCCCTTGGTCCTCGTCAGATAACCTGAAACAGATACCATAGCAGGCCTCAGTTTCCCAAACTGGAAGAAATGTTTTGTTGCTCAGAGCTACCACAGGGTAGACCCAAGAGCACTTACGTGAAGCTCACAGCCCAACAGCTGCTCCAGAAACCTCAGGTTCCCAGCTCTGCCATCTGCCTGTGGGAGCCTGGGTAAAGCACACTTTCCTGACCACGAGTCCTGGACAGTAGCGTGCCACCCTCTGCTAGTATCTGACCTCCTGCCACTGTTACCAAGAGCCCATCTTCTTCGCTAAGTTCCAGCCTTACCTGGGGACCTAGCCAAGGGACCAACCACCACCAACTGACTTGCCTAGCACCAACCTCTTCAGGTGGTCGCTGCCTACCTCTTCAAACAGCCCTGCCCCAACAACAGGGGCAGCTAGAGCTCCAGACAAATCATGCAAAGGATTCCTCTAGTCCCTGGCCCCCTTCCTTCCCAGCAACTGTCTCCAGCTGCTGGAACAAGACAGTTTTGTCTGTGTGCCTGGAGTCCCTCCTCGGTCAGTGGCAGTCAGGCTGCCTGAAAGTCACCTCTGCCTCCCAGACCCCACACTCTTGGCCTGAAAGAATGGGTACAGTCACGAGAATGGGGAGGCCACAGAGACACACAGTGTCTGCAGGAAGAGACAAGGGGGCAGAGGGACTAAAGGGACAGACCATGGCCTTGAGAGCATTAGTTGGAAGATCTGCCCAGCAGTCCAAGAAACTTCTGGAAGCCTAATGACTTGAAGACAGTGAGAGCTGCTGCCATCACCAAATGCAGGCTCACGGCAAAGCCAAGGGCTACAGGGCCACCACCAAAGGACACCATGAGAACCAAGCAACCTGTCCTTTCTGCATTGGCTGGACTATGCTTCATCTTCCAGCTTCTCCCCTTCTCTGAGCACTGCAGAGAGCCAGGGACCCCCCAGGGTCAGTGTCACCAGTGTGGAGTGGAGTGACACCACCTATACTCATGCAGACACACGAGAACTGCCCACCAGGCACGGTGCTTCCTCTGCCCCAGTATCCAGGCACTCAGCCAGGGCCTCTGATGTTCTTCCCCAACTCTGGTGTGCTACTG
>NW_004524708.1:6374132-6463739 GCF_000260255.1 Octodon degus
ACATCATTTTCAAAGACCCATCCACCCGCCCACCCACGAGCTCCTCCTGGTCCTTTCTTCCCCAGATCCCAGGCTAATGAGCCACTGAGCCCTCTTAATTGGAGTCTAGGTCTCCAAGCTGCACAGACCCCAGAGAAGTAAGAAAGTCAGCTCTCTACACCCACAAATATGGCCCACTGGGACAGCAACAGTAACTAACCCCTGAGAGCAGCAAGCACCCAATTCCTCCATGCATCTCCAGTGCTAAAAGTGCTAACCGCATGCTTTCCACGTCAGAAGGGAAGCAAGTGCTGGTGAGAGGGCGTGTCCTGCACCCTCTTCTCACCCCCATTTACCCTGGTGTCTCCCCACCAAAAATGAGGATTAGAGTTCTGTACGTGGATTCATTGACAAAGGTCTTCAGAGAACAGTTACTCAAATTTACAACTTCAGAGTTATAATTTAGCTTATATTACTTAAACTTACCCTTCAGAGTAATCAAACAGAACTCCCAAAGCTCCCACTATGTTGTTAATATCTGACTTTTTTTAACAAGGTACTTATAGGTGCACTAATGCAGCTAATGGCACAGAGGTAACAGATGTCCCTGTGAGTCACCCAGGGAAAGAGAGAGCTTGAATGCTGAATTGAGAGTTTAAAATTCTATGTTTGAGTGAGTGAGTCTGAGCAGAATATAGGACATGCAAATATCTTAAAACAGGATCTGTATTTCATAAACAAACCAACCAAAGAGGAGCCTAGCATAAAACAAATGACAGACAACAAACTTTTCCACCAGCTGCTATTCACATATCCACTCATCTACTGCAGCCACTCTGCCCGTCCTTTCCCTGAGATCATCACAGGGAGTACCCGTGAGACCCTGGAGGAGCCTGCTGTCTCTGTCCTAGAGAAAATGAGGTCACCAAAAGGGTCCCTGACTTGCTCATAATTACTCAAATCACACATGCCTGACTAGTGCCAAAGCAAACATCCCCAGTGTCACACTGCTTTCCAGGAAGCAGCCAGGCCTCCTCCAATCATAAGACCTTGGCTCACCTGGCTTCTAGGAGCTCCACAGTAATCATACCCATTGTGTAATTACAACTAGGATCATCTGTTTTCTCTTTGGTTCCTTTCTCTAGACTATAAATTTCTGATAACAAAAGCCTTGTCTGTCTTTTCACCTCTGTGTCCATCTCCACACTGTGTCTTAATGACCAGTTATATGGGGATGTAGGTAAGTGAGTGAGTGAAAGGACTGATGGAAGGATGAAATGGTGAGTAGATGGATGAGTAGATAGGTAGGTGGACAGACTAGTAGATGAGTGGATAAGTAGATGAATGCATACATGAATAGATGGATGAATAAGTGGATGAACAGATAGTTATATAAGTGGATTCATGGATAAGTGGGTGGATGCATGGATGGATGGAAGGGTGGATGGATGGATGGATGGATGGATGGATGGATGGATGGATACACAGGGCAGATGTACAGGTGATTTGCATGTGTAGACGCATGGATATGTAGATATGTGTATGGGTAGATGGGTGGGTAGATAAATGGGTGGGTAGATAGATGGGTGGGGTATAGAGGATGGATGGATGGATAGATGGATGGATAGATGGATGGATAGACTGGTAGATGAATGGATGAGTATGTAAATGGATGGACTGACAGATGGATTGGTGGACAGTTGAACAGATACATAGTAGATGTGCAGTGAATGGATGATAGCTGTGGGTGAATAGATGGATAGGTGGATAGTTAGGTAGATGGATGGATGGATGGATGGATGGATGGATGGATGGATGGATGGATACTGAAAGAACACAGAGCTCCCTGGATCTAAGTCACAACTTTCAGGAAATGTGAAGCAGGAGCATTTTGGCAATGGGCAGACTTGGGCCAAGGTCTCTCTCCCTGGCCAGCTGAAAGACAGCACAGAAGCACCCTCTCACTAGCAGTCTTCATTTAATCCATACTGTTTTAACATGTCTGTTAGCCTCCATCTCAGAAGATGGTGAGACTTTAGCTCATTTCTCTGGAACGAGAAGCTCCACACTAACATATGTTTTTCTTATTCACAGAACTTTCTAAATTCCTCTTTAGTCATACTGAATTATTGCTTCAATGATCTGCAGGACTGAGCTCCAAAGATTTGCTAATTACATGTTGCCCCCCCCCAAAAAAAAAACGGATTCCTGAATGTCTATTTTATTTTTTATAAGTATATTAAATTTAATAACTGCCAATGTAAGGGGACTAAATAGGAGCTGGTCTAACAAGAGGATCATAGGAAGAAATTATCAACCATTTTAAAACATGGAGCAGTAGTTTAGGGCACCCAGGGTTCCAGTCACATCAACATAGACAAGGACAAGCACAGTTTTGTGAGGAACTCCCCAGTCCCCTCAGGGTACAGCTCAAAGTCCCACAGCTAGCATTTCACACCCTTTTAATTTCATCAGGTGTTCTCGCAATTCTGCAAGAGTGGATACACATGAGTGTGTTGTGGGGTTTCCACACACAGCCAGGTGCTCAGGAGTCGCAACAGAGCGGACACGGCCAGGCAAGTGCCACAGACCATGGGTCTTGAGGCAAAGCCCACAGGCAGCACAGAGCAGGTCTGGGAAGGATTCCTGAGGTGCTCTCTCAGCTGTAAACTCGGTGCTTACAATAGTTCAGTGAGCAACTGCTAACAGTAGACACAAGGTAAGCACTGGGTAAGTCCTAGGGCACAAAACACTTATGGTTCAGGAGAGAGACAGATAATGAGCATAAAGTAAAAAAGAAATCTTTATATCACATAAATATTAATAAACAGATATTTATACAGTGAGATTCACATCCAGTAAAAATAGCAGGAACTCAGAGAATAACACAGTGGTGGGAAATGGTGGAAAAATATCAGAACGCTGATGTCATCAAATCTTTGGGGTAGGAGCATACGGCTAAGGCTCTGGAAGACTACCTGCAGTCTGCCTCAGGTGGCCCTGGCTGCATCCACAAAAGGCAGGGCTGTGAAGACACTTCACCGCCAGTTTAAGGAATAAGAAGGGGCATACATCTGAATGTGGAAAAGGAAAACCAAAGAAGCAAAAGTCAATGCTGCCCCATAGTGATAATCAGGGCAAAAGGTCCAGGACCCCAGAAGATAGCCTACCAGGGCAAGATAGATGGCCTGGTGGGTAAATGAATGGACAGATGATGGATAGATGATACTCAGACAAGTGATGCCCTCACTCTGAGACAAGGCTCCCTGACCTGGGTAGATTCTCCATGCAGCCGGGGTACACAATCCCAGGAGCTCCAGCTTGGAACTGCACAGGTTGCAAGTGACTGGTTTCTGTGCAGCTGGCCCTCACAAAGGAGTCCTTCTAAATGCATTGGCAAACCAAGCTTCAAAGCTGTTAATCCAAACACCTATCTCTGCACCCTGATGAGTCACCCACAGACTAGTGACCTTCAAAAGCTAGCCTCCCACACTCTATCCAAGCCATATGCATCCTGAGACTATCATCGCCAGCCCTGATGACAGCCAGAGATCAGATCCATCCCTCTAGAGGGCCAGCACACTGTCCTACAGCCAGCAAAGGTCAACAGGAAGTGGCTTGCTCCTGCTTCCTACTCCCTCTTGGGCTTGGAAACCAAAGGTCTTGGTCCCTCCATGTGAGCCCCTCCCACTGCCATCCACAGGGAGCATCCACCAGCTGACCAATGAAAGGACCCTCTACTGTCCCCACAGTAAGCGTCCCATTGGGACTTCCAGCCTCACAGGGCACAATGAGGACCTCCTGGAACACACACTCATGACTCATTTAACTCAGACACCCAGCCCACCACTTCTGCAGCCAAGAGGAAAAGCTCCACGCCCCCATACTCTGCCAGTCCCGTTTAGTGGTTAAAACAATGTAGGCTACATTACAGATCAAAATAAGCAACACTGCATTTTATAATTAGCCACAACTTGACAAATTAATTAGCGCAACAGCACAGTGTGTTCCCTGAAGCACAGCTTACTATATTTCGCTTAGAGAATACATGTCACAAATTACAGATATATTATCCAAAGCGTGCATGCAATCAAAGTGAATTCTAAAGGTGCCCTTTTCATACTACTTTCTGAGACAGAACTTGGGACTTGAAGCAGCTAGAAAAGTCATCAAACCTGCTGCCGCAGCTTAGAACTACAAAGGTGTTGGTGAAGGTTTCTTTCTTTTCCTAGAAGGGAACAAAGACTGTCAAGAATCAGCATCTGGCCTCTGGAAGAGCTAAGGACAATTAGTCACTTGAGTTGGTGTGACATGACAGACACTCTAAGCCTTTGGAGGCTGGAATCCTAACTGCCATCCAGGAGCTGTGTCATGCCAGGCCAGCGTCTCACCGGAAATGTGCGTGGTAATAATAATAACACCAATTGTCCCCATTGTGCAGGCTTTGTGTGAGGGCTGAGCTCCCCAACAAGGTCTGGTCCACAGGAAGAGGTCGATAAACCTCCCTGCTACTACTCCAATATGCTCTTTCCTAGATGCTGTACATGCTGCACTGAGACTGGCTGGCTCATGAAGACAGAAATCGCTTCTCTCTGAGGTCAACTGAGAAGGGGACAGACAAACAGGGCCTCTCTGTGAGGTGCTGGCAAAGGCTGGACACCCAGCTGTTGGGTAGGGTGGGGCTGGGAGCCCCGAGTTGCTGATTTGCACTGTTTGGGGTTGAAGTGTGAGCACAGCACTCAGAAGGTGAAGCCCTAACTCACAGTTGTCCATGTGTCATTTCTGGAGGGACATTTGCGGGGACAATTAAGCTAAAATGGGGTAACAGAGGGAGCTGTGGTCCAGTATCACTGATGGTCTTAGAAAGGGGGAGATTAAGATGCGCGCGCACACACACACACACACACACACACACACGATGATGTGAAGCATCAGGAAGATGTCATCTACAACCCAAAGAGAGAGGTGTTGGAAGAATGCAACCCTACTGACCCCTTGACTTTGGGCTCCCAGCCTGTGGAGAACCACCAGATAGTTAAGTTCTGTGCTTGAAGCTGCCCAGCCTGTGACACTTTGATATAGCCACCAAAACACACACACACACACACACACACACACACACACACACACACACACACTGAGCACAGCCTACTCAAGCTGCCAGTATGATACATCTGCAAGTACCATGCTAGGACACACAGGCAGCACAGGCTTTCCCCAGAGGGACAAGCTGGGTCCAGGACACATTGGTGGAAGCTGGGCCTGTGGTTGGAATCCTGCTATGTTCTTCTCCTGGAGGCAAATCTGCTATGGAGTCAAAAGCCAGAGGTGGCTCATGAGGCAAGGGGAATGAGCCCAGCACAGCAGCAGAGCCTGGATCCCCATGGGGCACGAGCAGAACCTGTGTGTGTTGGTACAGGAAGCACCAGGGCCCCTGAGCTGTGGCCTGACCTGCCACAACCTCCCCGGCCAGGCTGCCTCTGGGGTGATGATCCGGGATGAAGCGGGGGAGGGGCCTGCAACAGCCAGGGACCCCAAGGAGGACAGGCTCTGGCGTCACCTCCTAGGCTCAAACTCCAGCCCCCTTGGTCCTCGTCAGATAACCTGAAACAGATACCATAGCAGGCCTCAGTTTCCCAAACTGGAAGAAATGTTTTGTTGCTCAGAGCTACCACAGGGTAGACCCAAGAGCACTTACGTGAAGCTCACAGCCCAACAGCTGCTCCAGAAACCTCAGGTTCCCAGCTCTGCCATCTGCCTGTGGGAGCCTGGGTAAAGCACACTTTCCTGACCACGAGTCCTGGACAGTAGCGTGCCACCCTCTGCTAGTATCTGACCTCCTGCCACTGTTACCAAGAGCCCATCTTCTTCGCTAAGTTCCAGCCTTACCTGGGGACCTAGCCAAGGGACCAACCACCACCAACTGACTTGCCTAGCACCAACCTCTTCAGGTGGTCGCTGCCTACCTCTTCAAACAGCCCTGCCCCAACAACAGGGGCAGCTAGAGCTCCAGACAAATCATGCAAAGGATTCCTCTAGTCCCTGGCCCCCTTCCTTCCCAGCAACTGTCTCCAGCTGCTGGAACAAGACAGTTTTGTCTGTGTGCCTGGAGTCCCTCCTCGGTCAGTGGCAGTCAGGCTGCCTGAAAGTCACCTCTGCCTCCCAGACCCCACACTCTTGGCCTGAAAGAATGGGTACAGTCACGAGAATGGGGAGGCCACAGAGACACACAGTGTCTGCAGGAAGAGACAAGGGGGCAGAGGGACTAAAGGGACAGACCATGGCCTTGAGAGCATTAGTTGGAAGATCTGCCCAGCAGTCCAAGAAACTTCTGGAAGCCTAATGACTTGAAGACAGTGAGAGCTGCTGCCATCACCAAATGCAGGCTCACGGCAAAGCCAAGGGCTACAGGGCCACCACCAAAGGACACCATGAGAACCAAGCAACCTGTCCTTTCTGCATTGGCTGGACTATGCTTCATCTTCCAGCTTCTCCCCTTCTCTGAGCACTGCAGAGAGCCAGGGACCCCCCAGGGTCAGTGTCACCAGTGTGGAGTGGAGTGACACCACCTATACTCATGCAGACACACGAGAACTGCCCACCAGGCACGGTGCTTCCTCTGCCCCAGTATCCAGGCACTCAGCCAGGGCCTCTGATGTTCTTCCCCAACTCTGGTGTGCTACTGCAGGGTGCCTGCAGAACAATAAGCCCAACCCAGGCAACTTAGCCATTTATGTCAGGAGACCCTATGTCAAAATAAAAAATTTTTAAAAAAAAACCTAGGACAAGGTGGAGATGTAGCGCAGTGCAAAGGCTCTGCTCTCAATCCCCAATACCACAAAACAAAATAAAATTAATTTAATTTTTTAAAAGTTCTGTAAAGGATCTTTTTAAAAATGAATTTGCCAACTAAAACAGGGCTTATTTTCCAGCCAATAAAATCAGACCAGCATAAGGCAGAAGTTGCTGGCAACTAAGACAGGGGCCACATATGGAGGATGTGATGGAGCCCAAGGAGGGCTGGGGGGGGCTGCACACTGGCACCTCAGCAGCGCCCCAGTCCCCTGGGAGGGCATCATGCCAGAGGCAGCAGCCCTCCCCAACCCCCCACCTCTGGGCTCAGCCCTCTATGCACAGGGCTCAGAGCATAGGGAAGACCAGGCAGCAGCTGCCAGCCATCGGGACACACCAGCTCTGTGCCCTCTGAGAGCCAATTTGATCTCTGCAAACTCACAGCTCAACTGAACTCAATAAAATCCCTCCAGAACCACACACGGCATTGCAAATAACTCAATGTCCAGATTTCTGACTGCTCTTACAGAGCAATTTCTTCTCACATTGTCCATTTCGTTTTCCCAAATGTCATCCCTCACACTGAATTTTACCAATCTGCAAAAACTAGTGCCTTCCAGAACCTGAGCACACTGGAGCCTTGTCCACAAGGTGCCTTGTCCCTGCATGATGTGAGCTATGAGATCTGACTTTTTCACACTGACTGATCCCTGCCGACAGGAAATGAAAATAAAGTTCTTTGTATCCGATTCTTCAAATACTTAATAAACATTACTTACGACTTGTGTTCAGGAGTGAGAAAGTGAGTTACATGATTACATGATACCAGTTTACTTGTTTTCACTAAAGAGAGGTCAGCTGTCCACCAACCCCACCACAGGAACACTGCACAAGGCAGCAGGGTTTTCGAGGTCAGGAAGGAAGCCATACTGGGATGAATGAATGCTCCAGCGTCAGGGCCTAGCAAGTGCCAGGCGACCATAAGCGCCACAGAAAGTCTGCTGAATGAAGACGGAATGACACTGCGTGTGTTCTGCTGCACAGAGTGTTTTTAAAACATCAGACAGACTCCCACAACCTGTTTCCTTTCCCTACTCGCTAATGACAGTGCCTGCATGCAGAAAGCAGAACTGACCTAAGCGTTCTTGACACGTCAGCCTGGTTATATGTGATTGCCCATCCTTCACCAGAGCTAAGAAGACCTCAAGCACTGCTGAGCCACAGAAGCTACTTGTTTTGCTTAGAAAACAACTAGATATTAGTAGAACCTCTCTCCTTTCTCCCCTGCTCCTTCTCCCCCTCCCCCTCCTTTCTCCCTCCCTTTTATTTCTGTTGCTTATCCACCCAAGGTAAATTACCCACCCCGTTTCCCCAGGGTCTTAACACCATACAAGAAACTGTACTCGAAGGAGGCAAATCTGCTAACCACATCACAAAAGTGCTACTGCAGCCAACGCCCCAGAGGATCTACTCCTTGCAGATGGTGAATGGGGGACGACATAAGTGATTTCCAGACACGCAGCGCACCCCATGGCAATCGCCCTCCTCTGCTAAGAGGGAACGAGGAGCCCTCTTTCATGGATCAAGCCTGCAGCTCATGCGGTTGGAAAGTTGACTCACACAGGCTGTGAGCACAGCCACTGCTGCAGCCACGAGCCCTGGTCCAGGACCCTGCATTTTTGGTCCCTGCGGCAGGGTCAGACCGAACTACACAAATTCATCACATGTTCATTTAGTGGGTAACTGCTAAGTGTCAGGCCTTCCTGTCAATACAGGGGTCTAAGGACCTACATATTCTTTTTTTCCCCAAACAGTTTACAACTTGGGGAAATCATTTATGCATGGAGAGCACATGCCGAGGGATTGTCCTGTACTAAATATCAAGATATCAAGTGGGGTAGATTCTGTCATCATTTTCTACAAGAAGAAACTGAGGCACAGGCATTAATTTTCCCAAGGCTGCACAATTATTGATAGCAGGGCTGGAATTTGAACTTGCCTCTCCACCTCTTGAGTCCTCACTTGCAACCACCCCAGCAGCTTGGTGGGCAGCAGTGTGAACGGCACGGGGCACCAAAGCCATGAGCCACCACACCTACATGGCCCCTAGCAGGGACTGCAGAGCAAAGGAAACAGACAACGTGAGCATCAGTGGAGCAAAGCAGAGAGGAAAACTGCCTTCACAAGCCAGACTAGGATTTTTCTTAGGAAAAGAATTACCTACCAGGGATGACATTTGACAATAGCTTAGGACAAACAAGCCACCAAATAAACCAGCAGCCTCAGAGGAGGGAGATGCTGCCTATATTAATAAAGGAGGAAGGGGACAGGGAGGTACTGAGGCAATCAGAGATGAAGGAAGAGCAGAGAAAGGGAGATGGGAGGGAGGCCGGGCACTGAGAGGTGGCAGTCAGGTAGTACTCTGCCCAGCACATGTCCCCACAGTCCCCTACCTGCAAGCCTATTGGTGTGTGACTGCTCACTGGTGTGAGGGGCTTTGGGAAGGACAAGAGGACAATGGTGCCTGTTGGCCAAAGTGGAGTGGCTGGACAGAGGCTGCAATGCTGAGCCCTCGGCAGGGAAGGAAAGCCTGCCAGTTCATTAGGCTGTGATGTCCCCATGGATGTCACAGCTCTCTCCACAAGAGCTTTGGACTTCCTCTGGCCCCAGGCATGAGCAATGGGTTAGTGTAACTTCCCCTAGAGTTCAAGGCTCCTCGCGACCCTGGGGTACATTCTGGGTTACAGACAGTGTGACAACACCATGTGGACAACAAAGAATTCCTCCTTTCAGTCTTTCCTCAAAATGCAGTCTGGCAAAAAGTTGACCTGATGGATCACATAGAACATTCAAACACTACACTCACCTTAATCCTTCTGGATTGGTCTCTAGTACCAATCAAGGAAGAAAGAATTAGTATCTTGCCAAGTGACGCTTTCAAGGAAGAAAAAAGCCATTTTCTCATCTCTGGACAAGCATCCCCATAGAAGTCTCAATCACTGATCACTTCTATGCAATCACCTGCCATCTGTAACTACTCTGAATTCCTACAGTCACGCTGCCAGTCACAAAAACTGTTTCATAGAGAAGACACACAGGCTCGGAGAGGTCACTGCTGAGACCTGCCAGCGGGCTCTCCACCCTGCTCTGGCCACGCAAATCCCGAGACTTCTCCCCCAGGGCTGCTCTCGGGCCAGGCGGAACTTCTCCGTACCATCTTCTCCAAGCATGCGGACAAACGATTGCCTTGAAACTAATTAGCTGTTCATGCTCAAAAACAATTAATCTTAGTTAAGCTCATTGCAGTCTCACCCTTGGTGATTGAAAATACCAAACCCGAGTTCATCGTCAGAGATGGCGCCCCAGCAGGAAACCCGCTTATCTAAATGACCCGGCCTCCTGAGCTCCCCGGGTCCTGGTGGAAGAAGAGAACCTGGCAGCCAGCAGCCGAGTCATCTGCGGCATAGAGCGGAGCCAGGCCCCACTTACACGGACCCGGGCTGGGCGCACATTATTAAAACATAAGCTGAAAATCACTTATTCTGCACTTGATGATTAATAGTGTTGGCCCCTGCCTAGGACGTAGCAGCAGCCCTGAGAAATGATGCAATTACTCCCCGGGAATGGGGACATTAAGGGACTTGTTACTAACAGGGTGGTGTGTACAATTTCATGGCTAATTAGGACATGGGGGAAGCACCGCTACCTTACCCAGCCTAAACACAGCTCCTAATCTGCCCTTCTCCTTGCCTTCGAATTGTTAGGAAATAAACTTGAAGAATGGAGGAAATCAAATATGCTCTAGGTTAATGAGAATGCAGCGATGACGGCTGGGGATGATTTGGGGTTGGTCTTTGACAAGCTGGGGTCTGGTGACCTCTCCGCTACTCTCACGCCGTCTCAATGTCCTCCACCGTGCAGCAGAAGCACTTGGAGACGTGGTTTCCAGGGAGAAAAATGACTTTTAATCAAGACTGGGAAATGGAATTACATGTGTAATTAGATAGAAACAGCCACAAACCCGCAGGCTGGGGAGCTGGCTGCGGTAGCGAGCTTCTGCCCTCGGAGGCCAGCAAGGACTTGGGCAGAAACTATGCTGATGAAGGCATTTAGAGTTTTGTTCTCTGGCCAACCAGAACTTCTCAGGAGGAAAATAATAGTTGCTTTGTCCTCACTGGAAACACCCCGCATGGTGATGTGGTGGCTGCATCCTTGCTGTTGGCTGCTGCTTCCTGCCCTCCTGGCCGTCACCTCCAGCTCAGCGTCCTTGCACATAAGTGAACACACATGTCCATAATTCTCACCTTCATAAGAAAACTCCCAACCCCGCGGCAGCAGCCGAGCTCTTTCCAGGCCCCAGGTTCAAAGGTCCCCAGTCAGGGGCTCGAATGTGCATTCTTTCTAGTTCCTAGGCTCTGGAACAGGGCACTGGGCTTATTTTAATGGAGACACTGACTTCTCTGACCTCTGCAGGGCTCTTTTAGGGTCCACGATAGGGATAGCAGGGGAGAGAGGCAGCCACTGCCTAGCATTAGGAGTTTATTAGTATAGTCGCCTCCCGGGGAAGCTTGAAAAGCTATGGAGGTGTCTCCAAGGAAAAAGGATTCCAACTCAAAGCCCTGAAACCTGGTATTCTGCATCTATGATCTGCCAGGGTGGGCCAGAGTGCCTCTGCCAGGCCCTGGGGCCGGGGTGTACAATGAGAAAAATCTAACCATTTCTAGGAGAATGAAAAAGCAGGGCAGCCCAGACTCGGGCTCAGGACAGAGGTTTATAGCATAGCTCTCAGCCAATGCTAAAGGCCTCTTTTCTCTTGAGTCACGGTGCAGGGTGTTCAGAAATGCCACGAAAATTGTGAATCCAGGCAGCCTGAAGGCACATCCACTTTTTATTCATGATACATTATACCAAGGACTCAACTTATCCATAATGTAATAGTATGCTACGCTCTAATATATCAAGATAATAATGATATGGGACACTACAGCACAGTGGTGGCGAGCCTATGGCATGCATGCTGCAGCGGTGATGGCTGTTTGTATCGTTGAAAACTCTCAAAGGTTCACCACCACTGCTGTAGGATTTGCTGGCAAGTTCCCAAAACCCCATGGATCTTGGCTCTTTGATTCTTTCCCTTTTGTGAGGTTCAGTTTCCTTTTTGGTGAAAAAGAAATAGTAATTCATTTCTCTTGCAGAATTAGTGGCAGAATAGAAGATGTGAAGAAAGGGCCCTGCGGTACATGGAGTCTCCTGCCAAGCACCTTGTGCAGCCTGCCTGTTCTCGGCCCCTCAGCAAGCCTGGCACCACAGTTACAGCCACACTTCGCTGATGAGAAAGGGGTGGTCAGGACAGGTAAGCAGTTGGGTCCAGAAGCCATTTACTAGTCCATGTCAGGGCTAAGAAGTAAACCTGTATGGACAACAGATCCTGAGTGTATCCCCTCCTGAGAAGTGTTTGAGCCCTAGAAAGCCTCTCAAGGGACATCCACAGCCTTGTCACTGCTACCCCTGATGAAAGACTTCGATCAGGTTGTGGAACACGGAAGCACATCTTACATATTGGATTGATCCATATTAAATTGATCCATATTAATTTTACCCAACATTCTAGCAGGGTAGATTTTTTTTCTTCTTACATTATTCCCAAATAAGTGGTTCAGATGGGGCTACAGTATGGCCCTGGAAAAGCCTGGCATGATGGTAAGACTGGGAGACTGACCCAGAGAGCAAGCCTGGCCATTACAAACCAGCAACAGATGTATTTAGCTCCTGGGTAAGACAGAAGCTGTGTTTCACCAACACTAAGAAAATCTACACCAATACCAGAACTGGGTGACTGATGTGCATTTCTTGGGGCTCCAAGCCCCTGTAGCAATAGCTACAACTAAATAGATTTGCTTCATCAACCTCTGGGACTAGATTCCTTCTGTGAGCCTTGCTTGTTGCAATCTTTTAAAAAGTATTAACTGCTTCTGGGAAACCTTGGGACCCCGCCCAAAGCTCAACCTTTCCCTTCTACTCTCCTCCTCATGATCATCGCTTGGAGCCTTTCAGCTGTCAGCAGCCAAACTGTAACTGAAAGTCCATGTGGCCCTTCCACAGCTGGTTTCAAAAGACAAGGCTCCCCTGCTATCCCTAGGATACGTGTGTGCTTGTGCAGCACCCCCGGGAGCGCAGTCTCTGATCTGGTGCTCCGGACCCTCTGCCAAAACCTGCTGGGAAGTGGAGAGCAGGGAGGAACCACGCACAGAGAAATATACGCATACGTGATCCGGCACACTGCAGCCACGTGTGACTCCACACACAGCACACCCCCAGGAAGCAAGGTGGAATCAAGGCAATGCACTTCTGAGCAGTGACCATGGGGACTCAGAAGTGACACTTGGTCAGAAATGTCAGCGTTTCCGATACTTACGTTACTTACACTTCTCAAATGAGGCACAGAATTCTTCAACTGGCCAAACTTACTTGGAACTTAAAATGATCATAAGAAGTTTCTCTAGCTCTGCGTATGTGTGTGTGCGTGCACATGCACGTATGCACTATTTATTATTTAACTAATTAAATAATTGTATACTACATCTTGAACATTTATTTATCCGGTAATGACTGGGAAAGTCTTTAAATATGCACACTTGGAATAAATGAACAAATTCTGGTCCACTTCTAATAAGTAAACAAAAAATGATTTAGTAAGACGATGGTTCAAAATTGTTCTAAAAGGCCATTAATTTTCATAGTATATTAGGAAGGACATTTCATGATTTAATGAATAAAGGAAAAGATTCACAAATAAGATGGTAAGTTAAGATACTTAGGAATAAATTAATGTAGAAATGTATAAATTATGTCAAGAAAACTCCCAAACAGTACTAAAGGAAGGCATGGCTATCATAGAAGCAAATATCACTTTCATGGGTAGGACTCAATGTCACAAATATTTCTAGTTTTCCTGAAATTAATTTCTAAATTTGAAGCAACCCCAGTGAAATGTTACTAGGCTATTATGCAGCACCAGACAAGGTGATTTTAAAGTTCAAGATGGAAAAACAAAATACACAGTGAGAAAATCTAGAGGAAAAAAAAAAACAAAACAAAAAAAAGTAGCACAAAATGAATGGAGATTTAATACTACCAAGTATTGAAATACATGAAGCTTCAAAAATTAAAACACTATGGTATACATATGCAGAAGACTGTCAGAAAGACTGATAAATGAAATAAAAATACTCAAGTATATTTACATAGTAATACAGTATATTAATCTATTCTATTTTAGTACATTATAAAATGGAATTATAAATCAATAAGAAAAAGATAACATTTTCAATAAATATTGCTATAACTATACACCAAGAAAAAAATTATAAGTGGATTTTAAGTTTAAATGTTTTAATGGACTCATAACAGTATTTATTAAAAAATTACTTATAAATTGATATAAGGAAATGTTTTCTATGCAGACACTACAAAACAAATGATCAATAATTTTATTATAGATAAAGCAAAAACTTCATGAAAAAAGCAAATCGGGGCAAGCGTGTGCGTGCTGGGGACCAAACCTAGGACCCAATCCACGCCAAGCAAGCGCACGAGCAATGAACTGTACCCATAGTCCACAGGTTCAGTATTTCCAGTGCGTGTCAAAGGTCAAGGGATAAAATTCCTCCCATAAAACTCTCCAAAAGAGCGGGAAACAGAGCAAAGCGCTTGAGCACACAGCGCATGGAACTCAAAATACATGTAAGGCCTGAGCATAGGAGAAGGTATTTAATCTCACTCAAAAAAGAGAGATGCAAATTAAAATTTAGCTCTCCTACTATTTTTAGCCACTGGATCAGCAAAACTCTTGAAGTTCAACAGTGTATTCTATTGATAAAACCATGAGAAAACAGGTATGCTCACACATGGCTGGTGAGCGTACCAGCTGGCACGACCCTTCGGGAAAGAAATTTTTCAGTATCTAAGTTACAAATGCAAGAACTCTTTTACGCTGCAATTGCTTTTTAAGGAATTCATCTTATAGATATACATGCAAAAATGCAAACTGACCTAATTACAAGATTATTTTATGCAGCACTATTTTTTAAAGCGAAAGACTGAGAAAAATCTAAATGTTGTCATTAGCAAGCTAGTTAAATAGGTCATGGCACATCCATGAGATTGAACACCAGGCAGCTGGTTAAAATAATGGACCAGCCCTTCATTTACTAATACGGAAATATCTCCAAGATGCATCACAAAGTGGAAAAGCAAAGAATCAATAAGTGTATTCAGCATGTCTCTGTTTGCCTAAGACATAAGATAACATGAAGTTATACTCATATATGTTTATAATTATAATCACAGAGAATATCTGCAAGGACCCCTAAAGATTAATAATGTGTTTGTCCAAGGGACAAAGGCAGAAATTTTTCATTCTACCCCTATTTAAAACTGCTTACTTTTGAACCATATGAATGCATGACTCATTCACAAATTAAATAAGTACATTAAAGTTGTTTCCTAAAAGACAAATATATGCAAATAGACAAATTATAGATCACAAATTATAGATCACCTCTGAACTCCAGAGGTAGAGAACAGACAGAAAGTAAAGAAGGATCGTAGAGGAGGAAGGAGCACTCTATAAAGACCCATGTCAGATGCAAATGCCCGAGAAGCCAATGTAGTAACCCTACAAACACGCACCATCAAGTCTCTGAACTACTCAAGCACGTTATGCAAAACTCATATGCATACGTGCATAGAAACATCTGTTATCATTTAAAATTTTTAATGGCAACAAACACCCAGCAACTATATATAATGTTTTTTTTCTTAAGGAAATTCTTAAGCGTACATGCAAGGACTGAGGTACCAAGCTATATACCTCAACCTAAATGCTCAAAACCAGATGACTGACATGTCATGACAAGCAGCCCATATTCAGAAGACCAGAATGACAAGCAGTCAAGCGAAAGACCCAATACTATTATGGGCTACTGGACTCTTTTAGAATATTTGGCTCAGTTTACACACCTATAATATTCAAATAACAGGACTTAACAAAAAAAAAAAAAGGGTATACAGATGAATGTCCATTTTGTATCTTTGTATTCAAAGTGGTTAGGATAGATATATAGTTACATCCTCTAATGAATAGAGGGATTTGTTCTAATGGTGTTTGTAAATAGGATATCATGTCCGAATCTTGTATAGCAATTAACCACTAGGAAGAATGTATGCAATGTGTTAATTATTGAAACTGTCCTACCAATTTGATTTGAAACTGTCTCATTGCTAATCGTTTCTCAATAAAATTATGGAAAAAAAAAACCAGATGACCAATTAGGTCAATTGTAGCCTCCAATACTATACAAGGACAGGCCAAACAGGTTCCAAATTCATGCTGTGGAATATATAATGATAGCAAAAGATGTTTATTCTGAACCACAAAAATACACACTAAACCTATTCACTGATAATCTCTAGGAACGAGATTGTGGACAGCTTTATTCTTTTTGCATATTTGTATTTTCTTATTTTTCTATAACAATATGTATTACCTAAGTAATCAAAAACAAATGTCATTTAAAAAGAAAAGCAAAAGCCCAGCTTCGTTGATTGATAGCTGATAGAGCTGCCGTAGTAGACATCTCCTTCTCTAGAGGCAACTCTGTTTTTACATTGTGCTATGGTACTCCAAAGGCGTCCTTCCTCCTCTACCAGGGTGCAGAAGGTGGAAGGGGGTGGAAGAGAAGGAGAGGTACAGAGTTTGGGGTTCTGCTCCATACCCCAACACTCCTACCCACCACACATACACACACACACACACACACACACACACACACACAGAGCCAGGGCACTTTTCTATGTTTAGTCTAAGACTTAATTTTATAAAAGAGTTTACAAACTGAGTTTATAATCCCAGGACTTTTGGAAGATGAGCAAGAACAATCTACAAGTTCAGGCTCAGCCTGGGTAACTAAGCAATGTAGCAAAACCCCATCTCAAAATTAAAAGAGTCCATCAATGATAAAGAACACAGGAAGACTGTGCCATGAAACTCTGTCCTTACACTGAGTCCAGACACCAAGAAGCCACTGAATTCTCATTACCCTTGAGAGGTCTTTTGTGGAACTCAGGTATGGAGCCTGGAGGGCCCCTCCTCAGGCAGATGAAGAGCACAGCTGAATGCCAAGCTGTGACCCAGCAGGGCTGACTGGGAGACAAAGAGGGCATCTCTGTCTGCTAGAGAGGTTGTGGATTTGGGGGAAGGGCCACCTGGAAGGCAAGGTTAACTAGTGTGGGTGCCCTGAGAAACAAAGTAAGAGTGGGAAAGGGGTCAGGGATCCCTGTGTCAACACAGGCTGGAGCACAGCACTGGCTGCTCCTGGACCAAAGACTGTCTCATCTCTTATCGAAGATGACCTGGTGCTAGATGTTCAGACTTGGGCTGGGTTTCCCTTAATTGTAGAAGGTCAAGACCAGCACCCTGCTGACCTGCCTCCTAGATAAGAGCCCCTCACTTTCCCATAGCTCTTCTCCACATGATAGTGAGGGTGGGAGCCCAACACCCCTACCTCTCACTGAGTCCCCTGGCTCGGAAAGTGACTAGCCTTGCGTCCAGTTCTGAAAAGTCACCAGTCTAAAAATACCACAATTGCAGCTGTTGCTGCTGTTTTCTCTATTTATTAGGCTTTGCGATAACACCCAAAATCTTATTTAAACCTAGCATCAAGACTCTGAGATAGTGGAGAAGACTCATTGCAAACGGCCCAATTTCTCCTCTTCACTCATTTCTATGCTGTGTCCTCTGACAGCGCCATTAGGAGATGAAGTCTATATTTCATCCCCTGACTTGAGACAAATGTGGATTTCACTGGCTGATAGAAGGAGACAGATGTGACGATGTGCTGATTCCAAGTCTAGACCTCAGGAGTCCTTCACATTTCTACTCATGCTGTTGGAATCCTGCCACTTCCAGGAGAACTAGGCTGTGTTGAGCTGCTGCAGGATGAGGTCACATAAAGAAAAGTCAGCCAGCCAAGGTCCCCTTAACCAGCCAACAGTCATGACTGGGCCCACCAAGAGCAGGTAAGCTGGCCTAAGCAAAACCATCCAGTTGACCTTCAGAGTCATGAGAAATAATATGTGATTGCTGTTTAAAATCACTGGGGATAGTTTGTTACACTGTGTTGTTTGGGCAATAACAATTGGATGTAGGTGGACACCACTACTGTCATCAAACTCAAATTAAGAAGAGAAAAATGTTCCCTTTATGGGCTAAATGTCTATGTTCCCCCTACAATGCATCATCACCAAGGTGACAGTATTTGGAGATGGGATCTTTGGATGTAATCAGCATCAGATGAAGTCATAAGGATGAGACCCCTCTGTAATAAGATTAGTGCCCTTATACAAACAAATAACAGAAAGTGACTCCACACACACACACTCTGTCCCAAATGAGGACACAGCACTAGGGCAGCAGGTCAGGAATCCAGGGCTCACTGATGTCCACCTTCCACTCCCCAGAATTACGAGAAAACATGTATGAGCTGCTAAACCCTACTTCCTAGTAGAGGACTAGATCAAACTAAGAGATCTCACAGCTGCTCAGTGACTAAGTAAGAAATCGGAAGATGTGCGGCTAACTCCCTCCTGCCCTGCCTCAGGATGACAGACTCCCTTCCCAGGAACTCACTCAGCTGTGCCCCAATGGTTATCCTCTACCTTCAGACACCCTGAAGCCCTCCATGTATGAGGCATATGGGATTCCAAGGCTGGAAGCAGACTTGAGGGTACAACTCCAATATTCTGGTTACACAGATGACAGTGCCAAAGGCATTGACCAGATGACCTGGCCAAAGGCAAGCAATTTGTGTATGCCAGGAAAAGGCTGAAGCAAAGCTTTCCTGCCACCTGGGGAGAAGCTCCTTCGTGTACTCCCCTGGGCTGGTCCACCTTTCCCCATGTCCACTGCAATGTCCAGTAAACGCCCATTGGAAATTTTCCTTGTTCCCAACCCCATTGTCCCCAGGGTCCCAGTCTTGAGTACCAGAAGCCAGAACACCTATGACCTGTTCATGAATTCCTACTGCCACCCGCCTCTCCCCAACCCTCTCTCCACAGACAGATGGCAGGATATGAATGCTTCAGCCTTTGGGATGTGCTAAGCAAATGAGGCTGCTCCAGCCCTCCAGTATCATAAACAGCAGCAGAATCTTTTGCCCATGTGGGAATTGGAGCCCCTGAGCAGCTTCTCCAAGGGTACATCTTGCAGCAGAGATTGTAGCTTATAATAGAGACTGTTTGACTGTAGCCATATGTATGGCAGCCTGACAGCTACTTCCAAGGACTTGTCCACTCAGCAATCAAGAGCTCCTAGGGCTTGGGGCCATCTGCCATACAAAGACAGCCTCATTTGAGATGTCACGAAGCATCAGGGGACAGTGTATATTTCCCTCGAGCTGGAGCACTGCCCCAGCCTGAGCTGTGGTAGACTGAGAAAAGGTAGAACTGGCTTGCAGAGGACACGATTTAGGGCTGCAGCATCAAGGGCTCTGAGGACATTCGATGGACAGGGTTGGTCTTCATCCTCAAGAAGGTCCAGGAAAGTAGTGGCACCCTAGAGGGATTGGTACAGAGCTACAGATGTACACAGAAGGCAACTAACTCTCGCCTGGAGAAAGAAGATGAAACCTGCACACAGCTTCTAGGCATCATGAAAGCTTTCCTACAGTTGCATCTCTGTAGAGGAGGGTTCAAGGCAGGAACAAAGTGGATGAGAGCACTGTCTCCTACAACAGCTAAGTACTGACTTCAGGGGTCACCACATTCTCCGGCCTCTCAAGAGCCAATAGAATAGCTTGGGTCCATATCCTACTCACTGCCACTACTCTGTTACAAGCCAGCTATCCTTTTCCTTTGCTCTCAGTGAAGACAATGCTCTCCATGGGGTCCACAGGCCCCTGCAGGCTTGCCCCACCCCCACTCCTTGACCTTTCCATGTGCTCATGCTCAGCCTCCCACCTGAGCTACAGGCACCCCCTCTCCTGCATCAGGGCCATGGCTCCCCAGGCTGGGAGTCTCGCCTTCAGGTCACTTGCTCCAAGGAGCTTCTCTTCTCCCTCCAGGTTGGATCAAACTGACATTCTCCCAAATCCACATCCTGCTTCCACCAGGCTGCAAGATGATATCATGACATTCCTTTTGGCAAAAGTAGTTAGTCCACACCTGCCTTTCCTTGCGCACATGTCAGTAAACCCCACCAGAGCAAGAACCTCATCTGCTTTTGCATATAAATTTGTGTTCTACAGTTAATGGTTCCAGGCCCGTTGTGGGCTACTCTAACACTTGAATGAATAAACAGATGGTGGAGCGTGGAAAGTGTGTTTAACTTGACTGTGTCAACTCAACTGGCTTGGGAACCACCCACAGGACTGGTAGAGCACCCTTCTGGGTACACCTGGGTGAGCCACAGAGGTGTGGCCTTGGGTATGCTGTCTGGCCCTTGGCCCCTTCCTCTGTGGCACTGTTCCCCTGCTCTGCTTCCCAAACGCCATGAGGTGAAAAGCTTTCCTCTGCCATACCCTTCTACTGTGTTGCTTCTGCCTGGGAGCCAAGCAACCATGGACTGGACTTCCCAAGACCTTCAGCCAAGTTATCCTCTTCTCCTTTAAGCTGTGGGCGCTGGGTATCATGTCTCAGCACTAGGAAAGTGATTAAGAGCTACAAGTAGGAGTTCTATTTAGAGAATGAAGTACCCTTGCACTTGCCAGCCTTCTTAGGTGTTGGGTACTGCCAGAAGCATAACTTGGGACCAAAATTTGGCCATACATCAATTTATTTCAGATGTAAGATGATGTAGGACTGATAGGAGAATGGGAAGATGGCGAAGGAAGGGAGAAAAAGAAGGAAGAAGGAATGAAGGAACAAAGGAAGGAAGGAAAACAGGAAGGAGGTAAGGTAAAACAAAAAGGAAGCAATCAGGGTATATACCAGGAGCACCCCAGATGGAGGCTGGGGAAAGAACAAAGAGCAAGGGAGGAAGTGAGAAGCTGTGCAAACACCTATGTGCACAACAGGTCATGTGGGACCAAGAAGCACTCAGTCCTCCTCTTGGCTTCAGAGCTGGGGACTCCAATCCCATGGTCCAGGCTGCCATAAGAACTCTTAGGCCAACCTGCCACATTTTCACCACTATTGCTTCCCCATCCACCCACGGTTTCAGCCCCTCCAACACGGGTATTTTTAAAAAGCTCTCATCCTAAACCCAGGCTCCCAGAAATACTTAAACCATTGATCTGAGAGGCCTGAGCTGTGTTTCTTCATATGGAGATGAGACTCAAGCTACAGTTTCCAGCACCACATGCCTCCATTTCCAGAGCCCATGTTATTCCTGCCAAATGACAGAAGTTCAACCATTCTCCAGCCTTTGGGAGAGGGTTTTAGGCCCAAATAGCCCCTAGTTCTCCCGTGAAGGAGGACTAGGCACCACACACTCAGCCAAACCTCCAGCAGGTTCTATCCTGAGCATCTACCATACATCTGGCTCACGCTTGGCCCCAGGAGCACAACTGGGAAGGCAGAGCAGGGCCTGTCCCCACAGAGCTGACAGTCCAGCAGGGACAAGGGCATCAGTCAAATGAGCAGCCAACTGCACACAAGGGTGGAGATGCACAACACAGGTTTGACCTCAACTGGGGACCAGGGAGGCCTCCCCGAGGAAGGGAACAGAGACATGGGGGAGAGTGAGAGAGAAGGAAGGGCAAGCAGAAGTACTCCCACACAAGGCTCAGCATGTAATGCCCTCAGGAGACTATGACATAATACATGGATAGTGGGCAAGGGCAGGTATGGTCTGTGGGCAAGGTGCCCACCACAAACAAGCAGTGTTGGTCCTTGGGATCCTAAGTCCCACAAATGGGAGGATATCAAAGTCTCTTGTCTCTAGGGGTCCTGATAACTTCATTGGTGAGGTCAAGGGGGCAGAAGAACCCTAGCGAGCACTCCATCAAGGGAAAGGCAGCACAGACACCATAGGTCTTTGGCAAAGGAAAGAATCAGTCTTTACTGGGCACCTACTACGTGCCAAGTGTTCTGCTACAGGTAGGGATTTTCAGAACCTTTAGATTCACTCAGAAGTCACCAGTATAGCTACTTCTCCTCTGGCCACGCCATGCAAAATGCAAAGATATTTTTTCACAGAATCATTCTCCAAAAAAGAAAAAAGGAATAACATACCTAAATTCCTGGCCAACTGTCTCCTATTGATGGAAGTTCTCATTTACTTTATTTTAACCAACAAAATACCATTTGGGGAAAAAGACATTAGCCTGAGACAACCTCAATCAATGCTACCTTGGATGCTGGTGAGAGGTTGCCTGCTGGAATCGTTAAAAGAGGAGGCAAAGATATTTAACCTCTATTTAATAATTATTCCTGGGTTTGACCTCAGAATTACAAGCTGGGGATGTTGTTCTAAATAGGCCTTTTACAAATCACTTTAAAATGTAATACCCTACATAGCTACATTTCGGAGATCATGAATGTACACTCACAGAATAAATGAATAAAGCCACTCGTCTAATATCATGCAAATGAGCACAGTGGTTGATCAAATCTCCAGAGGCAGCATTGTACATCAGTCCACAAAGTGCTCCATCTCAAACCGGCACAATGGAAGTGCAGGCTCCAGGCCCTGGAAAACCCAGTTAGATGCCACACACAATAGTTCTGATGATGACAGAAGCCAGGAAAGGCTTTGAATAAAATTGCTCTAAGAAACAGATGAAGATGGAAAAAGCAGTATTTCTAAATTAACATTCTATTTTCCATAACATGTGGATTTAAATATGTATGGGCAACTAAATTAATAAATCAAATGCTACAACGATGTATCTGGCTCTTTCATCTGCTCCCTTAGGAGTATGTACATTCAAGTGGATCCCCTTCCCCCTCTCCCCCTGGGAAACTCCTCAGGAGCTGCTCTGAATTTCAGCATTGTAGGAAGTGGTTATGGGGCAGAGTGGGAAGCTCACCAGTTCTACCCATCAGACAGATGTCACCCCACCAGCCAGTGTGCCCCGGAAGACATCCAATTTGGAAGTACCATGTAACCAACCTGCTGATGAGACAACCAAGGCCCTTGCCCTAGCACAGACTCTCCAAAAGCAAGGAGAAAAGAAGGAGTGAAATCCATCTTGGCATGGAGCACAGGACTCACTTAAACTGATGGAGGAATAGTGTGACCCCCACGGGCTTTAAACAAAACACAGCAGCACAGCAAAGGACAAAGGGGCTCGTGGTGCCACGCAGCGGAGGGCCTGCACCGATGTGGAATGCCAGGACGGGGGCCTGAGAGAAGGACCCCAAAGCGGCTCATGCTTCTTAAAACATCCACAGTGTCTGGGCTCAGAAGAGGTTGTTGAAAAGCTAGGCAAGCGTGCAAAGGCATAATGTGCATCTTAACCTCAAGGCTGAGTCTCAATAGAAATGGGCTGGAAACCTAGACTGGTTAAATAAATTATGATACCACTTATCATTTATTTAACTAACCTTTTTTTTAAATAAATACTTCACATCTCTTAGAAATAAAAATCCAAACTAACTTAAATTTATATGAAAGGCTTCAATGATGTATTCTGATGTGAAAAAATCAGACTAAAGAAGAAAAAAGTGGGACTGGTTCCATGTTTATAGGATATACATGTAAGTCTGCACAAAGTCTGGAATGCATGTAGTCCATTGACTCCCAACCACCTGGCCAATGTCTCTTCCTTGTTTAAAATGTGACGAAGTGAGGGCTTGTTTTTATAAATAATATTTTATTAATGCACACATGCGCACACACACACTCATTGATTTATTAGTTATCTATAGCTATGGTCAGACTACAAGGGTAGAATTCAGCAAATGCAACAGAGATTGTGTGTGCATCCAGCAACATGTAGCACCTGTCCTAAGCTAAGCGTGCTAATGCACACCTCTGATCCCAGTACTCTGGAGGCTGAGGCAGGAAGATCACGGTGAGTTCAAGGTCAGCCTGAGCTACATAGTGACTTCAAGTCCAGCTGACTTACATAATGAGATTGTTTCCAAAAAGAAAAAAAGTAAAAAAGAGTTTATCAATTCCCAGAGTAAAAAAAGAAAAGAAAACTAGATGCCAAATACTAATTATATTTATTTCAAAGTAGTGAGAAGTTGAGTGATTTTATTTTTCAGCTACACCTGTGTGTGTGTGTGTGTGTGTGTGTGTGTGTGTGTGTGTATTTACATTTTTTCTACCTAATGTGAAATCTTCTAAAAGAGCCCAAGGTTTACTTACAAAAGCAATGCCTGAATTCCATTAGTGTTCACAACACCCTTCCCCACGTTACAGCTGAGAACTGAGGTTGAAAACATTCTTACAACTTGCTCAGAATGCATGAGAGACAACAGACCTGTTGGTATGACCCAAAGATGCTTACACTGAGCACAAAGTCCTGAGTGGATGACAGGTTAAGGACACAGCGACAAGGGTCCCTCCAAGGGAATCATCACCCTAAACCCACGGGTCCTCCTTGATGAGGCTCGCCTGGACAGGCTCTGTGTCATGTGGCACAAAAGTAGCAGAATGCTGGTATGGCCCAGGAGCCACAGCTCAGAAGCACCCAGCCAGCAGTTGCTTCTTCTGTGCCACCAATGTGGGTAGGCAAAGCCACCATGCTGAAGTCACACCAAATCAAACCCTGCTGAGTCAGTGCAGCTCCTTCTGCCTCCACCCCCCATCCTGCCCCATCAGAAGTCCCCGGTCTCCTTGTGCCTCCCAGATTCACACTTGTGGTTGCCTTCACATAAAATATCTGCTCTCCCAGCCACCTCCCAAGCCCCCTTATTCCTTAAAAGAAAGATAACACACTAAAATCTCATGAGCCATATGAAGCTTGAAGACACATTTTTCTCAGCCCTGTGTCACATTGTAAAAATAAGGACTTCTATATAAAAAAGATTTGTGACTTCCAGTCCAAACAAAAGACCTAGTACTGCTCAGCCCACATTCCCAGGTGAGCGAAGAGCAGCTGTGACCCCATCTGCCACCCCCAGGCTCGATCTCCACAGGGGTTTTGAGATTGCACACCTTACTTTATACCCAGCACAGTGTCCTCAAAGTGTGCTTCCTGCCAACCACACCACCTTGAAACTTGCTAGAAATGTGCGTGCTTCCACCGGCCTTGGCCCTAGACTACTGGGGATTCCGGAGCTAGGCAACAACCCCTTGAGAGACTCTGAGCCACTCAGAGTAAGAATCTCCACTCCAAACCTGTGGCCAGCCTGTGCCCTCTGCCACCCTCTTACCCTCCATCCCAGCAAGCTTCAGGCCTGGGCGGCTCATGGCCCCTTGCAGTGCCTGCTGTTGACCCACTGGCCTGACTTCCTACCTGGTGAGACCCTCTAGGCAGGGGCTCTTTCTGCTTCACCCTCCCAGGGATGTAGCCCAAAACCAGCCCTCTCCTGGGGCTCAGGAGTCCCTGCAGAATCAAATCGACTCACTTTGTGATTACTTCTGTCCCCTCACTGGAGAGGTAAGAGTGACCACAAGGCAGCCTCTGCCCTCCTCTGGTTCCACAAGGATGGTGAGAACCAAATGCCTGCAGTTCCACAGAGCAGCGATATTTCAGCCAAAAATGAAGTAATTCCTATTCACGGCATCTGTTAATCACTCAAGATCCTTCTAGATGTACAGGGCTATAGGATGAAAGGTGTTATTAATGAAACCATCCTGACTGGGAGGCAGCTCTGAATCACAGTCCTCCTTCCCAACAATGCCTCCCCTGGCAAGCTAATCCCCGGCCATTATTTTAAATTCTTCAAGTGCTACAGAAGTCATGTAGGTTGTTTTCCCGAATAGTCACTTAGCTGACAAGCATTTTCTAATTGACAGAACATTCTGAAAAGACAGATTAAAGAGTAGGGAGAGCAGTACTACGGTGGCGAAGTGCCCCCCACCGCAGGAGGCTAAATGGACTGAAATGGAAGATTCCGGAAGGGGAGTTATTCATCATCCCCAATCCTGCCACCCCCGCCCAGACACAGGAATGCTGAGAACTGCCTCCTTAGGAGGCTGCAGCCCAAGGGTGGGCCTAGACGGCAGCTCACCTCCCACAGGCCCATACCCAAGCTGAGGACCCCCAGCAGGCAGCCATAACAAAATTGTCCCTAACAGCTGAGCTGCTGATACACGTCCAGAACTGCCCCACAGGCTGGGGAGGGGGCTACAAAGATCATCGCAGTGGGACAGAGCCTGCTTGTCCAGATGAGGAGACAGGCGTCCTACGAGGCAGAGCTAAGGTCAGATTGGAGTATGCTGAACTTTGGGCTCTTTCCTGCCTTGAGGTCATTTCCTGCTCCTTAGGGCAGTGTACCCTAGAGGGACTCAGAGGGGTAGACAGCTCAGATGGAGGACACTGTGGACTATACCCCGAACCCCCATGATGGGCAGCCCAGGCACGAGCATCGCCTAGCGCTGGTAGGGCCTCAGGCTGTCCAGTATATTGTTGTCACACTCACCCTGGCTCCTGGAGTTGCACAACCTCCCAGAGGACCCACCCATCTATCAGCCCTCCTTACTATCCCTGGAGCTGATGGGCTCCTCCCAATGGCCCTCAAACCACATGCACTTTGAGCAGCTAATGAGGTGTGCAGGACGCCTTCCCTGCTGATGTCTTCAGATTTCCTGCAGGGAGAATGCGGCTGTCGAGGGAGTGCATGCTGAGCTGTCCCAAGCACTGATAAGGTGTTAATAAACCCCAGCAAATGGTGATTAGAGGCAGCGCTGGCAGCACAGAGCCCATGAGCTGCTCACACACCGATCCCGGCCAATTAAACCAGCAGTGTCTGAGTTTGGAACTAATCCCAGGAAGGCAGCTGAACTGACTGCCTCTCAGGAGCCAGCAGCCACAAACAGGGCAGGCTGGCCCATGGTGGGACCCCTGGCTGTCTTGCTGGAGCGTCTCACTCAGGACAGTAAGAGAAAGGGGTCCTCACAGACCCGCCCCTGCAATGCCAGAGGCCACAAACAGCTCAGGCCTCAGGCAACTTCTTAGCACCAGGGCTTAGGGGTCCACAGTTAAAACTTCTTTGGACATACTTAGTGTTTCAAAATAAATAATTGGTCCCCTGACTGGGTTCCCTATCCACCTTCCCTCCTCCACCACATCCACTCCTTTGCCCTAGAGCAGCCGTGAGAACTGCGATGGTTCTGCCTCCTCAGAAAGGCCAGGCAGCTCTGTCCTTCCCTGCAGGTGGCCACAGCAGGTGAGCCCATCTCCTTATGGAGCACAAGAGCCCAGCCCTGGCCTCAAGTCAGATAACTGTGCTTCCACTCCCACTCAGGGCTCCCCACTGGGTTGGCTGTGCAGTGCTCCTTCCTCTTCCCCAGCCAGTCCTCTGCTTTCCAGGTCTTAAAACTGGAAGCCTCTCCCTGAGTTAGCACTGGCCAGAAGCTGGGCTCTGCTTCCAAAGGAGCTTTTACAGGGAACACAGGAGACAGACAGCAGCGTGCTCACTCATGCTTGGACACCGGTGCGTGCCATGCAAGACACCTTCTGCCCACTGTTTCACTACCTTCCCTCTGAACACTTGAGAGGTACAGAGAAACATCACCATCCACAGAGAAAGGAACAGAGGCTGCGATGGGAATCGCGTTGGCCGAGGCCACACTGCTCAATGGCAAAGACTACCAAAGTCTGTCGATGCTGAAGTCAAAGCAAGTACGTTTTTACAATGCCACGACTTCCCCACATTTATACCACAAGCTATGGGAAGTCAAAAGGAGAAAGAAGGGAGCTTAATAAAGATACAGACCTAGAAAGATACATCAGGCTGAAAGCTGACAGAGCTGCAGGAAGAAAGCCAGCCTCCCTGCACTGAAGAGCTTCAGTATCTGTCCTGTGCCTTCAGCATCAACCCCAGGTCGGATCTGCACATCTTACTACTTAGCACGGAATTAACCGCTCGCCACCTCTCTGATTCCCAATTATAAAGCCCACCCTGCATGTAACTGGAGATGTATATTTCACTGGTCAGCAGACTGGGGCAAATGTTTCCACTTTGGGCTCCCGCCTAAAGGAGCTAACAGCTTCAATAAAGTTAAAGACGCTTCCTGTCAGCTCTGGTGGCTTCTGATGCTGTCACCCGCGCTCAGGCTTAATTAAAATGAGCCGTGTGATGAACATTTCCAGGAGGCAACTTGCTCCGAGGATGTCACCTAAGGACACCACCATTCCTATGACGGCAAATAGTCTAACCCCAATCAAAAATGAACCCACAGTGAAATGTGCCGCCGTGGTGTAGACAGTAATTACTGTCCAGGACTCTGAGCAGGGAGGAGCACAAATTCCCTACCTGCCTCCCTCACAGTTCTACGCCCACTCCTCACTCCAGCCCTGGTGCCCAGCAAGTCCTCCTCCCAAAGCCACCATCAAAAACCCCACCATGGTCCTCCTTTGATTTCTGATGCGAGTGACAATTTCCTGGAGATACCATGAGGAGGGAGTCCATGTATGGACACCAGGGGAAGGGTGTGGCCAGGTACTGATGGCTTCCTAAGGACAGCTGCAGATGGGAGGGGCTCTTTGCAGAGGGCCATGCCTGCAGTGTACCAGCTGCTGTGCCAGCTGCCTGGAGGGCTGAGTCCAAAGGTGAGCAGGACTGTGAACGCCTTCAGCTTTGGAGGGAGAACTGGGGGGTGGACCACACAGTGTACCCAGACCACAGCACCTGCCCTGGGAAGGCTGCAATCCACAGAGCTTCCCTCCCTGAAGTCCCAAGCGACCAGGAAGTCTGGTCAGGTAGTCTGTGTTGAATATCATTCTCCAAAGGGAAAATGTCCAGAAAGTTCCCAGGCAAGAGCATCTTCATTTCCTGTTGACCAGGATCTTCCTCTGAGCCTACTTAGAGGTCTGGGGAAGGGATCACATCATCCTCAGGGGCATGAGACCAAGCCAGCCCCACGGGAGTGCTGGAGAGAATAGAGCAGTCAGGCTGAGCTCTGGGCCCTGGGAGACAGGGAGACTCCTGAGACTCCTGGGAGGCCGCAGGTCCTGATACAAGGTCTGTTTGGGGCACTGAGCATGAAGAAGGGAGGCAGGGAGCCGGATAAGGAGCTATCACGATGGCACCACCTGGGCAAGACCTGGAGAGGAACAAAAGCCATCACGGGCCCAGGTGCCCAGCAGCCCATTCATGCTTCCTGCCACCCCTGCTCATTCCCCTCCTCCCAGGTGCTCTCCCTGATGGTCCACAAGCAGCTTTGGTGGTTTGGGTCTCTCAGGGCTAGACAAACCAGACAGTAACTGCCACATGCGCTTGCAGAGGTAACTGGGGCAGTGGCAGTAACCTTACCTTATGAGCCACCAAAACAAAGCACAGACCCTGCCCCCATGTCAGCAGGGTCAAACTGTGTGGTCCACACCATTTACCCACTCACTTCCTGCAAACTCAGCCCTTGCCCTGAGACTCCCTCCTCCAGTAGAACCACTCAAATTATGGTAATTGCCTCATAGGCTGCCCTGCCCAGGCTGAGTGGGCACAGACACCTAGTCCTTCCCGACATCCGCCTTCCCAAAAGTCTGCACTCCACCAGAGGAGTCTGCAGGACAGCCTGGTCTCCAGCCTCAGCCCTCCCACAGCTGCAGGGAGGGCTGTGGAGCCGAGAGAGGACCCAGCCCCCACTCACCCTCCCCTCTCTGTGCTAGGATACCTCTCAGCAGGTGCTTACCAACTCAGCCAGGCACTGGGGCAGGCCCTGTGGACACAAAGGCTGAAAGGAGTAGCAGAGGGCTTGTCGGGGTCTTTGGGGGGAAAGAGATTGCTACGGAGTAAACCCAGAACCTGCATACTGATCTCCATCCTCAATCATTTTATTTTTTGAAACACCATCTGATTAAATTACAACTTTTCTCTAGACATCCAGTGCGACAACTCTTAATCTAGATGTTCCCCGAGTCTCAGGGGCTCACAGTGGGGCTCTTTGGAAGTGGCTGGATTAAGGGAGCCTGCTAACGCAATAGGCTTAGCACAGTTCTGGATGTGGCAAATGGAAGCCCCACTCTGCACGTGAGTGGCGCCAATCAATAGGCTTACAGCCTGGATGAAATATCCAGGAACAGAGCGAAGGCAGGCTCGTGCTGCTCCTGCCGGCTCTGCCATGGACTCCTTTGCCACTCAGTCTGCCATGGACTTGATGCCAGCTAGTTATGGACTGAAACCTCTAGAAGCTATGAGCCAAATAAACCTTTCCTTCTTTAACTTCAGGTTTCAGATATTCTGTCTCAGCAATAAGAAAGTAGCCAAGCCACCCAGGCTGGGTTAGAACTTGCCATATTCCTATAGCCTCCCAGAGCACTGGCATCTCAGACGTGCACCTCCACACTGCACCACAGATTTTGTTCTTACACTGAGTGCTCTGCCTAACAGGAAGGCACCAAGAAAGAGGCCAGCACCTGGGAAGAGACCTACCCATGCATGTCCCCATGCTAAAGCCACTAAGGAGGCATCAGCCCCTGGCCCTGCATCCCTGGGCCCATTTCTGTTCTTCATGTAGACTCCATGCTGGCCCAGGGCAGGGGAATTTAAAAATTCAGAGCCCCCGGGTTACCAGCTTCGGAGGTAGTTCGTGGATGCTTTCAATCACTTTGCCTAGTTTTAAAATTCCAACAAGAAGAATGGCTTGGGCATCAAATCAATGGAGAATCAAGACACACAGAGAGAGACACAGATACACACTCACACAGGTCCAGCCTGGTCCAGCCTGGGCCCAGCACCTTTAAATGTCCAGGGCTCCAGCGCAGCAGGCTGGTGGCGCAGGCCGGAGTCATGGCTGTGCTCACCAGGCAGTGCATACCAGGCCACCTCCTTCCACTCTCCAAGCCTTCACAGAACCCACAGAATCCAGTCTCCACTCTCCTCCCCTCAGAGCAAGGTCCCCAGCATCCTTGCAGTGGACAGCGACCTGAGGAAGGACCTTGATGACCTTGCAGAGCGACACTGGTCTTCACCCCGAGCTACCTCCTTATTCTGGGCCTGCCTTGTTGCTGCGAAGTCACAGGCTTCCTGCAGACTAAACCCAGAGCAACATGCCTCTCAGTTCAGGTGCACCGACACTCGGAGCACCTGCTGTGTGCCAGGCTCCGCGCCTAAAAAGAAAGAGGTGCGCCCAGGGAGGGGAGGCAGGGGTGCACCTGGAGGAGCTCTCGGTTGACTCAGAGGGGCCACGGATGACTCCAAGGGTGAGGAAGAGAAAGAAGCCCAGATCACCCTGTGAGAGACCCACAGCCCGTGGAAAGGGTGGCTTCATGGAGGAAGAGAGGGCAGCAAATAGGTGCTGCCAGACAACAAGTATGTGGTGGCAAGAAGCGGGAGGCCAGAGGCGCCTGCAGGAGCCAAGACCAAGGGAAGGGGGTTGTGGTCAGGAAAGGACCTGGGATGTTGTCACTGCCGACAGGCAAGGGGAAGGTGAGAGGGCCAGGGTGGCAGAGGAAAGGTGGCTGGTCTTCTGGAGCCCCGGGACTCCACGAACAGGGCATTCATCCTTCACAGCTGGGACCTACAGAGGAGTCCATGCAGAGGAGTACGTGGCAACTTTAAGGCAGTGCCTGGTGACAACCCACACCGCAACAAACTCCCCTCCAAAAAAAAAATCTATGACTCAGACAGAGACGAAAATAGTAAACTAAGATTTATCGCTAAGCAAGGGCCAGGTGCCAGGAGACACATCTGCAATCTGTAACACCTGAGGCGCTCATAGGAGACTCCTGGGCAAGGTGTCGCCTGGCCATTTTTCAGGCCACTAGATTTTTTTCTTGGACAATAGCAAGTAATTCTCTTGTCTTACCCAGAGGAATCAATAGATACTCTTTCATATTTTTTTTATTGTACTGGGCAAAGAAATATAGGCCCAGTTCAGGAAATACAAATGTTCCAAATCACGGAGGTAATTAAAGACAACATTGTACAAATAACGTAAGATGAATTCATTCCAAATTAGCAGGAAAAATAATTATGTGTGAAAACCCCAATGACATAAAATATAAAAGCAGATGAAAGACCAGGAGAACAAAACTACAAATGGAAATGTCAGAGGTAGCACCAAATATGTTTTAGAATGATAAGCATAAATCAAGTCAGTTTCCAAGCTGCATCAAGAAATAAAAGCCAACTGCAGGCCAACATATAGCCCACAGTTGAGACGAAGGGACTCGGGGCTGGTTCACACAGCGGCTTCTGTCTTCTCTAATGAGGCTGCGAGTCTCCATCAATCCTCCCCATGCTGTCTGATGGCCTCAAACCCCGGTCTACACCAGAGGATACTTCAGCCCCTTTGCTAGTGCAGGAGGATGGGTGGCCGACTCGTCCTCCGCGTACACACATCCCTGCAGTCAGGAAAGATGTGATTCCTGCTGCTGGCTCCACATGCTGAAAGGCCGTGAGCTGTTTCTTAATGCTATCACTCAATTCCAAAGCCACACTATTTGGAAACATCAAGTGGACCAACAGAGTCTTCCCACAAATTCTTAATCACATGTGTAGCTGTGTACATCTTCAGAACAGGAGATAAAGAGAGAGCAACAATCTTCATTCATATTTCTATAAGGTGTGATGAAAATATATGGTGAATACTCACATGAGCAGAAGACACTGAGCCACAGTGAGGTCCCCTAAGGCGCTCCATGTGAGTAGGCACCGCACAGGGCAGCCACCACCACAGCAGCGTGGACAGCATGTCTGGGAGCAGACATTCAAGGCAGAGGCAGCTGCATGGAGTTTCCCCAGGGAACACAGTGGGCTTCTCAAAGTAGGGCTAACTCAGCATCCACTGAGGAGGACCAGGTATGTGGATCTGACTATTTGACTGGCTTGAGAGAGTCCAAGATAATTAAGGACACTTCTGGTCTGTCTGGGTGGGTCGTGGAGGCAGGGCCTTTTATACTCTCTGGTCCCTGACCCCTCCTCGCTGGGTTTTCTCTGTCTCTGGTTCCTCACTGCCAAGAGCCAGGCAGCTTTCCTCCATCATGCTTCTGCCTCAGAACCAGCCAAGCGTGGACTGAGCCTCTGGAACCAAGAGCCAATGTAAGCCTAGCTCCCTGTCAGCTACAGGTGCTGAGTATGAAATCGCTGTGACAGAAGGCTGACTGATACAGGAGACAACAACAGAGGAGCTGGGGCATGAAGGGCATTGTCAGGCTGGATACGCTTCCGCCCCACTACTGCACGTGTCCCATATGTTGGCGTCTGGCTTTCCCTGCGGAGCCACGACTTCTGTTAGGTCCCCACCTCCTGCTCCATGCTGGGAACTACCCCCTGCTCAATAAAGTTCTGAATAAGAGAGGGAAGCAAGGAGAAAAGGAAAGACCCACAAAACTCCAACCAAAATGGCTCCCTGCTCCACCCACTGTGAGCTGTGAGGGCCACGACATTGGGCAGTATACATGGACTGACATTTTTAGTAGTTATTCATCTGCTCTAATTAATTCTAACTGGTAAACAAATATTCACTACTAGCATATCCAATCCAATTTTATGGACATTATGCCTGGAGATGAGGTAATATTTAAGGCAAGAATTGGTTTGAAGTCAAACAGTAACCAACAGGTGGTATGGAGACCAGAGGGCAAAAATGATGGCTGTCAAGAATGATGGACAGGAGTTCAGGCTGCTGGTCTGGGGCATCTGAGGCTCGGTGGCCTCTGCTCTTAGCAACAACTGGCCAACCAGCAGACCAGTTCTCAAGAGAAGCAGAGCCATTAGGAATTTGGCTCAGGCAGTTATGTGATCTAGCAAGCCCCAAATATACAAGACCAGCTGCCTGGCTGCAGGCTCATAAAAGACCCAAAGTCATGCCTCAAATGCAAAAGCTAGGGAGCCTGGCCCTAGCTCAGTTGTTTAAGTGGCTGCTTCCACAAAGCTGTCAGCCTCAGGTTGCTGTAGTTCGATCCCCACAACTCCAGTCAGCCAAACCTGCCCTGAAGGCATTCAGAGCAAAAAAAAAAAAAAAATCCTTATTCAAATGCAAAAGCTGACTGTGGACAAGATTCTTTCTTGCTCAGAAAGGATGATGTTTAGATTACTTATGCCTTTGACTGATTAGAAAAGGCCCACCAGAATTATAGAGAGCTTTGCTCAGAGTCCATCTATTAAAATGCTGATCTTATCAAAACATCCTCAGAGAACACCTGAATACTTTCTGGCCACAAACCTGGGCACCATAATCCAGCCAGCTGATACCTATCATGCCCGAAGGATGAAAGTTTCAGGGTTGCTAGAGTGGAGGGAGGATTCCTTCCCAGACCGCACACACCAAAACAGTGGCCAACATGATAGCCATGCACTTGTGCTTCAGTAACAAAGACAGTAGCCTGGGTGGCTGACGAGTGACAGAAACATGTTTCATCACCTGAAGGCTGGGAATGCAAAAGAGCTGAAAGACTGTCTAGGGAAGGCCTGCTTCCTGGCTGATAGATGACACCTTCTAGGTCTGTCCTCTCACATGAGTGGCAAGGGAGCTCTCTGGGAACTTCTTTAGAGGGAAACCAAGCCCATTCCTGAGGGCTCCTCCCTCTAACCTAAGTGCCTCCTCAAGGCCCCACCTCCTAATATAATCATGTCAAGGGTTAAGTTTCAAGACACTTTGAAGGAACAGAAGCATCAGAACACAACAAGCCCACCACTCATCGGGACCCTGTGCCAATCTCCTACTGTCCCCAGACCTCCTGTATGACCCCCTTGCCCTTCCTCTAAGACTGACCCATGGGTCCAACCTCAGCATTCTCATTAGATGGCCTTTCAAGAATACCTTTGTCTTTCCTCCCTCTGAATGACCTGCACAGTGAGCCTCAACTCAGCCCTGAGACATCCAAGCTTTTCTTCATCTGGTTTCTACCAACTGCTCCATGAAGCCAGATCCAATGATTCTAAGACACACCCCACCCTGATTCCCCCACAGTCCCCAGCTGCTGAGCCTCTGCATAGCTCATTCTCCATGTTCCCCATCCAGAGCAGTGACTAGCTTTTCCCATTAAGCATCCCCCTTCCCTACAGGTAAAGCTATGTGTCTACTTTGTACGTCTCCATCTGGACCACCACCTGCGCAGACCTCTGTTAAAACACAAGTTGGTGACTATGACTAGTGAATCACTTGTGTCGAGGGAGGGGCAGCTGTTTCCATGCTGATGTGAGCACTGGCCAAGCCAATCCCACATGTAGATTGTAGAGCTCCCTGCAGCTCTCCAAGAATATGCATTGGGAGAGTATGTATTGGGAGAAGGATATGGACCAGGAGGTTGGTGAATGAGTAGATGGAAAGAACACAAACCAAGGATGAGGAAAACCTTTATGCTTGGCAGCACACACCCCTGCATGAAACAGGACATGGACACCAAGTGTCCAGAGGTGATGTGGACAATGGGTACTGTGACTGGCCTGCAAAACAAACCAAGAATGTTTTGATTACAACTTCATCTGGGAGGTTCCACTGCCACTGCCCCACAGAGCCAACATCATCGGCATGGACACCTAAATGCCGAGGGTCCTCCAAAATGGAGAGTAAGAGGGGCCAGCAGCATGGGGAGGCCCTCGTTGCTCCCCTGGCAGACCTGGCCCAAGCACACACAAGCTGTCTCCAAGGAAATGCCTGGGGACCAACTTTCAGCTCCACAGTTGGAAAAGGGCTGTGATAACACAGCTTATCTTTCCCAAAGGCCAGACACAGTGACAGCTTTAAGGATATGCTTAGCAAAACTCTGGAACAGTTTTAATGGGCAGCCCAATCGATCCACGCCTGCCGAGGCTTTCTGCCGCCTTCTAGTTTCCTGCTGAAACGCATAGCTGCTTCTTCATTGCAGCGACCCCAGAGTGTAAAATCTGTAAATGAGAAATGTCCTCTGTGAGCAGTCAGCAGCTGGCCACCTGGGCACAGCCAGGAGAGAGGGCTGGGTCCTCCGTCTGCAGCAGCATCTTCCCAGGCCATCCCACCCTCTGTCATGTAAACCAGGGCCTCGCACCCACTTTCTTAAAAGCCTTCTTGGTTTTGAAAGCCTTGCCTCATGTCCACTGTCTCCCCTGCACGGCAATAAGATAATTTAGCAGGGCCTTACCTTCAACAGTATCTCCTTGAGCTACTCACGGGCCTCATCCACGACTCCGGCCCAGGGTCAGCTGGGTGCCAGCAGCCCAGCTTTGTCGCCAATCCCTAGCACTGTGTCTGTATCAGTGGCAACAATGGGACCAGCAAGACACCCCTTGCTCATTCAGAAGTGATGGGAGACCCGTGGACCAGGCCCACATCAGGAGCTGTAGAGATCCAGCCACCCCTCTTTGCCCGAGGCTCAAGCAGCGCCATGCTAACCCTTCCACCCCCTTCACACAGCATAATCAGCCTCCCTGTGGCTTGCAGCACCTCTGCAGCAGCAGCCCAGATTTCAGAGGAGTGCATGGGAACAAGCCGTGTCCCTTCCAAGAAGCCCAGCATCAACCTCAATCTCAACAAGCAAATAACACATGGCCGTCTGGAGTGGCCTGACAACTTTCCCAGCAAATGGCCAGGGCAAGGGCTGAGAACCTTTGAACTCAGTTCCAGAAAGGGATTTCTGAGGTTTCGCTCCTTCTACTGGCAGCAAGGACCAACGCTGCCTGCAAGTCAACACTGTCGATTTATCACACGTGGCCCTGGCTTGGAGGGAACAAGGCATCCCTTAGACCAGGAAATGAGAGGAAAAAAAGTCAGGGTGCACCTGTTTCCAGATGTCTCCAGCACTAGCTAGCTCCAAAATGAGGAAAGAATGTCACCAACCAGGATCCAAATGCCAGCGCCAACTCTATGCCCTTGACCTTTTTATTTAACTTCTCTGAGCCCCTGTGTCCCCCTCTGTGCATGCTGGCAAAAGCACTTTGTACCTGGGACACATCCGGCTCCACATGGATAGGGCCATCTCCCCACTGAGCCAACAGTCGGGGGGAAACCTCAGCGCCCCTGGTCCTGAAACGTGTCATTTCCTTCCTTGAGACTTGGTTGTTCTCCCTGGCAGAGTATGCTGAAGACAGGAAGAGGAGAAGCAACCAACAAGTGGGTCTGAAAGGGTCTCTCTAGTAGAGAATGAGGACTTACACAGGGACAGACCCCAATTCCACCTGCAAGACAGCAAGAGAAAGGGACGGTGCTGGAGGCAGATGGGGTAAGATGAAGCCCAGGGTTTGGTCCCAGCCAGCAGCAGTGCCAGTAGGATTGTGGGCCCCTTCTCACTGGAAAGTGTCTGGACTCCAGGACAAAGCTTGTGAGGCACAGAGAAAACAGTCAGGATAAGCCTGGGAGGGAAGGAGCCAGGAATAAGGAGGCTTCCACAGAAGGCAGGAGTTTCTGCAGGGACATAATCCAGAATGTGGGCTTCAGGATTATGCCACCCAAAGGGATGAAACTGGCTCCAAGTGAACCAATTCCAGGTCATCTTTGGTTGGGGGCTGCTCCCAGGTATGCTAACTCCTGGTACTTCCAGCCAGCAATGCGTGTGCACATAGCATGGCACTAGGCCAAGGGACAAAGATGTGGACAACAGGGGCTCATCAAAGGTACAGGAAGCGGTGGTGTGAAAATGGTTAATGCAGAGAACTAGTTGGAATGATGCTGCAGAAAGGCGAGCAGAGAAAGGGACCAGGGGTGGAAACGGTTGAAGAGCAGATTATGCTCTCAAGCCCGCTCTAGGCACATCCGACCCATCAGAAAAGGTGAACTAACAGCTCCAGGGTCATACCCTTGACTGTAGGACAGAGACTGGATTCCGACATCCAGGAAAAGGGGCTCCCTTCAGGAGAGGTACATAATATTCCTGTAGCACAGCAGACCAGGAAACGAAGTTGAGGCCACCAAGGCCAGAGGCCAGAGGCTGTGCACATGACTAAAGTGTCTAAGCTGTGCTCAAACTTGCAATCCTCCTACCTCAGCTACTAGAACGCTGGACCAGGAGCTCCTGGAGAATGAAAGACACCACATTATCACCTTATCACCATACCTGGCACAAAACCAGGCTTCTTGGATGTTCAAGAAGTTTATTCAATAACTTAATGACTGTGTAAGTGGGCAGGATCTCACCTGGCCCAACTGTCATCTAAACTCAGAGTTGAAATAGCATCATCATGAGTCATTTCTAGAGTTTGCCTCCTTGGAGCTGTCTCACAGAAGAGCCCCTTCTCACAGAAGCCCTGTCATGGACAGCAATAAGGGGACATGTCCCCAAGCGTGTCTGGCATTGTCATCCCACCTGTGCCAGCCAGCAGGCCATGGTGCCACCCTGTGCCTTGAGAGGCTGAAGCCAGCAAAGCTCACAGTAGGTACTCAACCGCTCCCTGCACCCCTTCCTCAATCTGACAGGACCACTCCTGTCAAGATGCACCCCCTAAATCTTGTTTCCAGAGCAGATGGCCCTAAAGGGTGAGGATAGCTCATGTTCAAATGGTTCTTTCCGGTGACAGTAAAAGGCTGGCCTCTATAGTAGGGAAGGAAGGCTATCACCAAATCACATGGAATGAAGAGAGTCAGGTCACTGCCTTCATCCTGGGGAAGAAGAATCAAAAATCAACCACCATGAGCTTCAAGAATCAGGTCCCCTTGGCCAACACCACTAGTGAACTGCTCTCAGCATACAAACCCCATGCAGCTGCCCACTCACCACTGGCCCCAGTGTGCCCAGAACTCCAGCCCAGCTCCCTTGGGCCATGCAGGAATGGGAGGCTGCTTTCCTGCACCTCACCAGCCCATAGAGAGCTCCTAGCTTGACAGCCAGGCTCCCCTGCCTGCATCTGGAGTCCATGCGGGCAGAGCCTGCCTGCAGTCCATTCATTCCCATAGGTGTCCTGAGCATCCCTGTGGTCAGGCCTGGCATGGTCTCAGGGAACATGTCACATGTGGTATAAGCAAGGAAAGTCTGTGGACCAGGACAGGTGCCTGGGGCGCTGCTCATGCATAAGACTTGCAGATAAGGGACATCAGCCCCAAGCTCTCTGCTGATTACATCTTCAACATCAGGTCAGGCACATGAGGGATCCTGATGCCCGCTGCCAGCTGAATCCTGGGCCAGGTCTACCCGGCACCCTGATCTTGCCCCAGTCCACTTGCTCTCAATTCAACTTCTCTTTCTTCTGGCTCTTTGGAGTCTCAGACCTTTACATATACCACTCTTCCACCCAGAGAGCTGTTCCTGACTCCCTGGGACTGGCTCATGCTCACGCTCAACATCAGAGGCCTTCCTGACCACCAGCTACTCCCTGTCATGTCTCTGCCCTCCCTTGCACAGATCTTCACCATGTCATAGCTCCATGTACTCACTCACTGGCGGTCTCTCCTTCCCGCCACAAAATTCCCTAAGTCTGGGGTCTTAGCTCACATTCAGAGCCCACTGAAAGCCACGTAGACATGAAAAGTATTCACTGTCTGAGTGAACAAGCGAGCACCACTGGCCAAGCCCTTGCTCCCACCGTGCCACTAGGCAAGTGAAACTGCTTTGAACAGAAATAACCGTCCACACCACAATACATAAGAAAAGGCAGCCCAGGGAGATGGTGCCACAGGCCCACAGCCAGGTGGCAGGGCTGGGACTCAACCACATGGGAGGGACCTACAGAGCCCATAGGGAGCTGTGAAAAGGGCATGCGTGTGTGCACATGGGTGTGCATGCAAGTGTGCATGTGTGTACACAAGTGTGTGTGTAGACATATTTCCCCTAGCCCTCTCACTGGATAAGTGTGTATGCTTCAGGCACCCTACCTCAGCCTCTGGACAGGGCAGTTGATCATGGGTCCAGAAGCCCTTGGATGGGAAGGGTGCTATCTCTCCCCAGAGGCCCCTAGCCATGCCTGTGTGAGCCATGGCTGTTTTGAGCTCCTGTACTTTTCTGCACATGTGTGTCAGGGGTGAGCATACCCGGGTCTCTGGAGATGAAACAAGCCACACCTCAGGGTTAGAAGCTGAATTCACCTCAAAGGAGGAGAGCGTAGGGCCCAGGGCCAGGATAGGCTCTGACCTCCCAACAACTGTATGCACTTCCTCTCCTCAGCGCAATCACCTCTGTCCTGGAAGATGCTGTGCGTGTGTGTGTGTGCATGCATGCATGTGTTCATGCACCTGTCTGTCTGGAGGACTCTGTGCCATGATCTATGTGTCTGTTCATGAGTTTGCAACGTTAGCCTCACTCTATACGGCCCTGAACGTACACATAGAACTGTGCCCGCGTGCCCATGTGCAGACAGAGTTGGCGTGTCTTTGTAGCCAGGTCTGTGTGTGTTGCCTGCCCCCCGCTGTACACTGCTGGCTGGACAGAGGCCAAGGAACCTTTCTCATGTCTTCTGCTGCCCACTTCCTGGGTGCCCCATAGACACACCCAGCTCATTTGTTCACCAACAGCAGGGCACTCAGGGCTCATGCTTCCCTGGATCCCTGTCCACACAGTCCAGCAGTTACCCCGGGTAAGAGAGCTGCCCACCCTTGCCTCCCCTGCCCCTGGCCCAGACCCTCTAAGTACCGATCCCCACAGTGAGAAGGCAGTCCCGTCTTCTGTGGTCCGCCCAGCTGAAATGCAGCCTCCAGCCCCTCTGCCCCGCCCCCTACCAGCCAACACAGGGCACGTCCTGTGGCCAGCGCAGGGCAGCCCTGTCTGTAAGCCCCAACACTGGCCGCCTCTGTCCTCATGAACAACCACGGACTGTTCCAGGCCACCAATGCTTCCGTGTCTTTGTCTCCACCTAAAGACACAATCTTGCTGAACCAATTAAGAAAGCACCTCCTCTCTCACAATTCCTAAATTTCCCCAGAGCCAAATGCAAAGTGTATACAATTACGCAGCCTCCGGTTTGATAAAGGAAGGCTTGCATGTTTAATAATTCTCAATGAAAGAACACCCTGTGAAAGAATTGTTTAATTAAAAGACAACAATGGGATAAAAGGCAAATAAAAAGGGAGCGAGAGAGAGAGACAGGGAGGTGGCAACTGTTAATTCAGAACTGAATAAATATCCTCCACCTGTGAGTCCTTAAATACTTTCTTAGACTCCACATTAACTTTTTCAGCATGTAAATTAATTCCATCGTTAAGCAGGTTTGAAAAGTGAGCAACAGTTGGCTCTTTGGCACCTCTCTGCTTAAGGAACAGCAGATAGAGCCCCTGAGAGGGGGCACAGCTCTGGGACAGAGACACCTTCTGCAGGGTCAGCATGGGACAGCCAGGAGGATGGGTCAGAAAAAAGGGCCTCTTTTCCAGGGAAATGAAGCAGACACATTTTCCCTCTTCCACTCACTGCGCCCGTGATTCCCATGAGACAGTTCTCCATGATGAACACAATTAGGATGTATCACATGCACATACTGATAAAAAAGAGAAAAAGCACTGTCAATCCCAAGCATAAATAGTCACAGAAAGAGTCCAAACAGCGGAGAAATGGAGGCAGAAGCTACAGACCATGGGACCTGAGAACAACAGGATGAAAGGGTCCCTGACTTCGTTTCTGCCTCAGATATCTGGCACTCAAAGACTCCGCAATCCAGAAAAACTACAAGTGCGGAGTAGAAAACAAAGCCCCAGCTCTGGGTGCGGGGGGGTCTCCCAAAACAGAAGACTTTAGAAAACAGCTGCAGGAAAATGTGGGTTTCTGATCTCCCCTGTACCCACAGAGCATAAGGGGAGACCCCAGACTTCTCACACTCGCAGGCAGGTCCTCGTTCCCACAAGGGTAGACTCACAAAAGTTGTCATATACACCCAGAACTTTCATCATCACCGAGATGGCAGGTGCTTAGACCACTGAGCTATCTCCCCAAAGCTATCACCACCTGGAGACAAAAAGGCCACACACACAGGAATACATACACATATGTGCACGCACACACACACACACACACACACACACACACCAGCACCAGTGTGGAGTGCATAGAGTTCTATGGAAGCTGCCATGATGCAATCCTACCTCTCACAACCAAGAAGCGACAAGGGCATTCTTAGTACGGGGTCAGAGCTCTCACTGAGCCCCATTAACAACTACCGCAAGCCACAGGACAGCCTGGACTCCCACCCTTACCAGGCAATAAGGAGACAGAATCCTGCTCCCCTGAGCGGGACCAGAAGAGCCCAGCTGAGCAGAAGGTGGAAGTCAGATCAGTGTTGTAAAACACAACACCTCAGATAGCTAGATCTCAAGTAAAAATTACTAATAACATGCAAGCCATATCTAAAGGATTCAAGCTGACACTGAGGGAGAGGGGAGGAAAGGGGAGGAGAGAGGAGAAGAGGGCAGGGGAGGGGAGGAAACAGGGATACAGATCTTATGCAAATGAAAAAAGACCAAGAGGTGGAGTGAGGGAACTGGGGGGAGAGATATCAAAAGGATCCAATGGTTCTGTCAGTCAGCGCTCCTTGATGAACACTCTCATGTACTGTAATATGAACTAATAAAAGTAAAATTAAAAAAAAAACAGGGAGAGAAACAGAAAATAGGTTTCTTTTTTTTTTTTTTTTTTTTTTTTTTGGTACTGGGGATTGAACTCAGAACCTTGCACTTGCCAGGCAAGCGCTTATTCTACTGAGCTATCTCCCCAGCCCCTAGAAAACAGATTTTGACACTGAAATAATGGTCCTATGAACAGCACTCTGACAGTGCTTCTCAAGCAGCCACCATAAGGATGCTGAATAAGCAACTGCAAACATGTGCGAACACATGAAAAAAGAAAAAAATCCCAAGAAACAAAAGATATAAAGAAGAAAAATAATAAAAAAAATATGAAGAAGAATCAAATAGAAATTTTAACACTGAAAAATATAATAATTAAAAATATAGCTCTAAGGATGAAGGCAACAGAGGGGAGAATCAGTGAACTGAAAGACATAATACTAAAACTTACCCACCAAAGAGCAACAAAAAAAGGCTGAATTTATTAACCTGAGTCATGGAACTAGTAAAGACCAACCTAAGGCCAGAGATCCAGCTCAGTGGCACAGTGCCTGCGTGGCAAGTGGGAGGTCCTGAGTTTGATTCCCAATACAAAAAAAAAAAAAAAAAAAAAAACCTAACACTAAGGACATCAGAGACCTTCAAGAAGAGGGAAAAAAGGATGAGACTGAAAAAGTACTTGAAAAAATGATGGTTAAAAACTTCCCAAATCTGTTAAAATATATGAGCCTATAGATTCAAGAAGCTGAGTGAGTAAGAAACCCCAAAGAAATCCATGTAAGACACATTATAGTCAAAAGTCTGCAATCTAAAGACAAAGCATGAAGCACAGAGAAAAAACGAGGTTACTTAGAAAAACAATTCAAATGGCAACATGTTTCTCATCAAACCATGAAGTCCAGAAGGCCATAGCATGACATTTTCCATTAGAAAGTGACATAATGGTTTTCAAGAAAAAAAAAACCTGTCATCCAGAATCCTACTAGGTGTGATCAGACTATACTGTGAATGTTTCAATTTTTTTTCATTTATCACAGTAAGAGACATTGCCAAAATACTCACCTTCACTCCGAACACACTGCCCGTCCTTCTTGCCACCTTCTTAGGGAGCTTCTTCCCTCTGTTTACAAAGTGTGGTCAAAAACAGAGTGAATGCTGCTGCTACATGCCATGCAATAGAAAGGCACACTCGTAAAAATATTACGCTGTGTCCTGGTCCACCTTCTCCACGGGCTCTAATACTGCAACTTCTTGCTCACTGCCAAAGACAAAATGACCATCAAAAGCACGTGTTTTGAATCAGTTCAAAATATGGAGACCACCAGAAGAGCACAAAGACACCGATGAAAGAGGATTCCAAAGCTTCTTCAGAAAGTGGCAAGGACGACGGGATAAGTGTGCTCAAAGGCAGGGTGAGTATCCTGGGGGAGATTAGCAGCAATATGACTTTTCTTGGAATATATTTTTTAATGTATTTAGTTAATACAGGGCCTTACTATGCAGCTCAGACTCATAATGATCCTCCCATTTTCAGCCTCCTCAGCACTGGGATTACAGGTGTGCACCACCATGCTTGGACTCTGTGGCCAGCTCAGCCTGCCCTGGGGGCAGAGCCGGTGCAGCATGCGGTGCCAGGGATCGAACTGTGGTCTGTGCACTTGCCTAGGCTTGCTTAAGCAGGTGCTTTAGTCCACTGAGCCATCTCACTGGCCCTGTAATACATATTTTTAACTTAATCATACATCATATCTGTCAATCTCGTCTCATGTAACCAATAAAAGTATACTCCAAGAATGACAGGAGAATAAAGACACTGTCACTTGAATAAGCTGTAAGAGAAATTGTTGCCAGAGGACTTGCCTTAAAGAAAGGCTGAAAGTTCTCTAAACAGAAAGGAAGTGATTCAACAAGGTGCCTTAGAATATCACAAGTCAGTAAAAACTATGTAAGAAAAATATGGATAAATTTTTGAAATTTGTTTGAATGTTGAAAAAATTATAATGTGCTGGTAAAGAAAGTTGAAAACATATATAAATGTGCAAGACAATTACATATTTTCAATAGGGAGAGTAAAAAGCACACTTCACTTCAGCTGGTAAAATGCAGGCACCAAGACGCTGCAATGAGTGTGAGTGTGAGTGTGTGTGTGTGTGTGTGTGTGTGTTTGTGTTCAAATTGAGAGAAATCACTTAAAAAACTGGTCAAAAAATACACTACAGATAATGTTTTTAAAATGCTCAAGTAACCCAGAGGATGGCAGGAAAAGGAAAGGGAGACAAAAGCATTGAGAGCAGGTACCACCAACACATTTAGCCCTAGTGTAGCAAAAAGGACCTTCTAGAATGATCAAAGAATCAACCTACCAAGAAGACACAGCAAGATTTAATATGTAGATTCAACAACAGAGCTGCAAGTGTTAAAGTGTGATTGCAAACAAAACAGACAACCCCCAATCATAGTTGGAGCCTTAACACGACTGTCTGAACAAATAACTAACCAGCTAGACAGAAATTCAGCAATAATAAAAGTAGCTAACTATACCACCAACCAGCAGGTTCTAACACATACTTCTAGGATACATCATACACAAAGATTTCAGGTTTCAATTTTTTTTGTTTTTTGTTTGTTTGTTTGTTTGTTTGTTTGTTTTGTTTCTTGGCAGAACTAGGGATTGAACTCAGGCGCTTATTCCACTGAGCCAACTCCCCAGCCATCATACATAAAGAGCAGAACCAACATAAGCTATCTTATTCCCAAAATATTAAAAGCTACAACAATATTTTTAATTTATATTTTACAAAGTATACTCTCGGACACAGTAGAATCAAATTAGAAACCAAGTCATAGAGAAAACAGTAGTACAATTTCCAAATTCTTAGAAACAATTAATACACCAAAGAGCCTGTGGGTCAAGGATGAAGTCTCAAGAAGAGCCAAAATAATCCTCTTCATTGGATTAAAATGAAAAATACAACATATCAAAATATTTAGGGGTACAAATAAAATAGTACTAAGAGAGATGATTACAGTATTAAAATCATGCCTTAGAAAAAAGGAAAATTCTCAAATCAGTAAACTAAGTTTCAAGCTCAAGAATAAGTTTCAAGGCAGGTCAGGCTTCATGGACATCTATAATCTAACACTCTGGGAGGCTAATGCAAAAGAATTGCCTACTCACATTCAAGTCCAGCCTCAGCTATATCACAGGACACTGTTTCAGAGGAAACAAAAAGTTCTAAAAGGCTGGGGATACAGCTAGCTATAAAGGTCCAAGGTCTAATCTCCAGTATCAACAATAAAAAGAAGGCAAAAAGAGCAAAGTAAACCCAAAACAAGGAGAATAAAGAACATAATAAAGATAAAACCTGAAATTGAAGGCACAAAAAATAATAATAATTTTGGAATAAAATAGAACGTCTCCGGCAAGACTGACAAAGAAATTTTTTTAAAACACACAAATTGCCAATATTGGAATTGTAACAAGGATATCATGGAAGATCCCACAGGCATCAAAAAGATCATAAGGGAGCATCATGAAAAACTTTGGATCTACATTTGACAACTTAGATGAAGTGGACCAATTTGCTCAAAAACATAAACCATCAAAATCTGCCCAATATGAAAAAGCTCATCTGAATACCATTGCAAGTATTCAGAAAATTAAATTTCTAACTTTAAAACTCCCTTAACAGAAACATTTAAGCATAGTAAGTTTCTCTGAAATTTTCTATGAAATGTTTTAAAATGAATAAACAACGCTCTATGATTTCTTCCAAAACATAGTAGTATTCCCCCATTCATCTTATAAAATGTATATTATTCTGCTACTAAATATAAAAAATAATGATAAAATATGTAAAACAAGGCTAACATGCCTAATCAATATAAATGCTTAAGTCTGTAGCAAAGCACTAATTAGCTGAAATTCAGCAATATATAAAAAAGGTAAATATGGCAAAGTAGGCCTTATTCCAGGTATGTAAAGATAGTGTTGTTATAAAAACTAATTAGTGTAATACTTTACCATATTAACAAGCTAAAGAAAGATAATCACGTGATAATATTCAAAATACAGAAAGCATTTCAGAAATTTTAATACCCATCTCCTCATGAGCAAAACTGCCAGAAAAAGTAAGGCAGGGATGTGGACCAACCTGACAAACAGTAGGCACAAAGAATGTAACCCTAATGTCGCACTGAATGGTGAAATAAAATGAAAGGGACGCCTTCCTCTTTCATTTCTTCTTCACCTGATAGGACCAAAGCAAGAACATCTGTTCTCACCACTCTTATGCAACAGAGGACTAGAAGTTTTGGCCAGGAGAATAAAGCACCGAATTGAAATAAAAGCATCAGGCCTGAAAAGCAGAAAATAAAGCTGATCCCATTTGCAGATAACATGAGTATCTACAAAGGAAACACAAGGAACCTACAAAGACATTGAAAATAATTGAGCAAATCATGTGATGAAAGATACACATGGGAAAATTAATTGTGGCTCTATGTAAGGCAGCCCCCTTTCTTGTTTGTTATTTAACTTCCTATGATTTTAGTTACTCATGGTTAATCATGACCCAAAAATACTAAATGGAAAATTCCAGAAATAAGTTGCCCATAAGTTTTCAATTACACATTGTTTTGAATAGTGTACTGAAATCTCAGGCCACCCGCTGCACCCACCTGAACCTCAATCACCCCCTTGTCCACTGTCTCCATGCTATATACCCTACCCACCCATGAGTCACTCAAACCATCTCTATTATCAAATTAACTGCCATGGCATCCCACCATTTATATTCGAGTCACCTTTATTCTGCTTAATAATGGTCATGAAGCACAAGAGTATTATTCCTAATAATTTGTACCACCAAAGAGTAGCTATGAAGGGCTTCCTTTAAGTAAAAAGGTGACAGTTCTCGATTTAATAAAGAAAAGAGCACATGCTGGGATTGATAAGATTTATGGTAATAGAAAATCTTTTATCTTGGAAATTGCAGAAAAAGAAAAAGAAATATGTGCTAGTTTTGCTGCCAGATTACAAACTGCAAAAGTCACAGCCCACAGCCACAAGGGACATGTGCTCAAAGAAGGAAAAGATCACATGTGAATGGGCTGAATGTGGACAGGCAACATTCCAGTTGGCAGCAAAATGAGCTGCACCAGAAAGCACTGCTACAGTTGATATATTTTATTATTAGTCCGAGTTAATCTCTTATGGTGCCTATTGTATAAACTTCACTATAGGTATGTACATTTGAGACCACATTGGGGGTCCATCGGGGTTCGTACAATGTATCCCTCTCAAATAAAGACAAGAAACATACAGACATATGGACACTGAAATTAAAAGTACAGAACCAAAAATTAAAAAATAAAAGTACAGAACCTTTTACAATTGGAAAATAAAGAGAAAGAAAAGAAGAAAGGAAGAAAGGGAAAAGGAGAAGAGAGGGAAAAAGACAGAGACCTAAAAATGTGTTTGGACAGGCAGTGAACTAGAATAACTAAAACAAAGTTGAGAACTGAAACAAAGGAGGAAGAACTAGCCCACCAACTGAAAGCCTTATGTGGCTACCACAGCCAAGACACTATGCCACTGATGGTTTCAGGGAATAGACACTGATAAACAGAGGAGGCCAGAGAGCCCAGGTGGGACTCAATATGCTCCACTTATCTTCAGCAAAGCTGTGAAGTAAATCCTGGAGAAGAAAAGCCTTTTTAGCAGGGCTGGGCAGATGGCTCAGTGGAATAAGCACTTCCCTGGCAAGCACAAAGGCCTGAGTTCAATCCCTGGTTCCGCAAAAAAAAAAAAAAAGAAGAAAGAAAGAAAGAAAAGCCTTTTTAGCAAATAGTACTGGAGCAACTGGACATCACAGAATGGGGCTTTAAACTCTGGCTCAACCTTACATAAACATGAACACAAGATGGGTCACAGACTTTAAAAAGATAAAACTGTTAGAGCAAAAGGATACTTTTGGGATGCAAGCCTAGGGAAAAAGTTCTTGGGCTTGACTTCAAAAGGAAGAGTCATAAAATTAAAAATTGGTAAGCTGGATTCATCAAAATGAAACACTTCCTATGGAAAGACAAACAACTGGGAAAAATATCCTCAAATCACATAGCTGACAAAGGCCCAAGACCCAGGATATAAAAAACACTTCAAACTCAATGAAAAAACTACCCAGTTAGAAAATGGGGAAAAGGTTCTCAGCACAAAATATACACAGATGGCGTATAAGCACATGGAAAGATGTTCAGCATCATTAGGTACGAGGAAATGCAAATTAAAACCACAATTAGATATCAGCACACCCCTATCAGAGTAGCCAAAATAAAAAATAGTAACAACACCAAATGCTGTTGAGGATGGAGACAAAATGGACCACTCGCACTCTGCTCACGAGAACAGTGCAGTCACTCTGGAAAACAGTCTGGTAGCTTCTTTATAAAAAAAAAAAAAAAAAAAACTAGAAGAAAAGAAATACGCAACTACCATATGACCAGTGATTACACTCCTGGGCATGCATCCCAGAGAAATAAAGACACATGCACTGGGAAGCCTTTATACAAATGTTTATAGCCACATTATTTGTAATAACCAAAAACTGATGAAGTAGATGTCTTCTAATGAGTGACTAGTTAAACTGCAGTGCATCCTACCATGGAAGATTACTCAGCAACAAAAAAGGAATGATCTATAAATCCACACAGCACCCCAGATGAATGCCCAGAGAAAAAGTCCACCCCATAGGCACCATGCTGTGTAATGTCACTTATGTAAGAGTCCCAAAATGCTGCAATTACAGAAATAGAGAAAAGATCAGTGGCTGCCTGAGTATAAGAAGGAGTAGGGATGGGAGGGAAGCAGGTGGGCTGTAAAAGGGAAACAGGAGGGTTCCGGATGATGATGAAAACTGGAAATACCCTGTGCTTCCCTCTGTCAATGTCAGCATCCTGACTGGTACTGTGCTCTAGCTTGCCAAGATGTTAGCACTGACAGAAATGGAATGGACTACGTTGCGTGTCTGTGTATTACTTCTCACAACTGCACATGAATACGCAGTACATCCGAATAAAATTTGTAATTTACAAAGTTGAGAACAGAGCATCCAGTGTGAAGTTTGCTCACATGCACCTCCAGAAACTGCAGAAACCATTGCTAAGCCTAAGTGGCTCTTGACAATGAAGGGAGGAAGAAGAGAAGCAGAGTAGCCCTTCCCAATGACCACTTGTCCAAGGTCTCTAAGTGACAAAGAAGATGCTCCATGACTTTCCATGCATCCGGCATCATGTGCTGCTCATCCCAACACTCTTCCCTGAGATGCTTGAGGCCGGTCCATGCGTGTGAGGTCATGGGGACACCCCCATGCTCTACAGTGCAGCGGCTAAGCCTGTGCACTACACTAGAGAATTAGACTACAGGACGCTGGTCCTCCAGTGTATTAATCCACTCGTTCATAGGGGGGTATGCTGTTGGGAAGTGGGCTGGTTGGAGAAGGGGACCACTGCACTTGTGTGATTGAAAGGTGTCTGTCCCTGGTGCTCTTCTGTGCTTTACTCTGTGGCAGCCATGAACTAAGCCGCAGCGCTCCACCATGCCCCTCTGCCATGATGTTTCTGCTTTGGAGCCAACTGACCACAGACAGAAACATCCGAAACCATGAGTCAAATTAAACCTTGCCCTCTTTAAACTGTGCCTGTCAGATATTGAGTTCCAGGAAAGCTGACTAATCCATGAGGGAGCATGTCTGGCTCTAGCAGAACGATGACGTGGTGCTGGGCCATTCCAGGGGGTCCTCGGGGCTGTCATAAACTCTTCCAAGGTGCAACGGCATCAAGCAAGCCTCTGGTTCAGGATACATTCTGGAAAATTCTAGATTTGCAAGATACTCTGAGGGGAAAGACGTGATGGTCCAACTGGTTTGGGAGCCACTGTATTCTGAAGGTCTTCCTTGGTAATTCCTTGTGTGCACTGTGTACTGAAGACACCAAGAAGTCCCCTCAGAGGGAATCTGTCTAGCTTCATTTAAGTCAGCATTTTTCAGTTTTATTGGTCAGAAAACCCTATCACCATACAACTTCCTTTTTATTTTTAATCAACATATAGTATTTGTTCACATTCATGGAGTGCAGTATAAGAATTCAGTATGTACATTAAAATGTATGATCTAATCAGGGTACTTGGCATTTCCCTCTCCTCAAATATTTATCACTTTTATGTGTTCAAGATCTTCACAGTCTTCTAGTTATTTTGAGACACACCATGAATTATTGCAAAGGATAGTAACCCTACCATGCTAATGAACACTAAATTAATTCCTAACTATATTTTGGTATCGTTTTGGGGTATGACTCTATCTTGCCTCCCCTATATACTTCTTAGTCACTAGAGACTACTATTCTTCCTTAGTCTATGAGATTGGGTTTTTTAACTTCCATATATGAATGAAAACATGCAGTACTTTTCCGTGCCCGGCTTCTTCCATTTAACATGTCCTTTAGGGTTTTTTTTTTTTAATGTATTTAGTACAGGGTCTATAGGGTCTCACTACACAGATCAGACTCATAGTGATCCTCCTGTGTCTAGCCTCCCAAGTACCACCACACCAGTCTCAACTGCTGTCTCAGTGCATTCTGGGGGCAGGGGCAGGGCCAGCATGGCACACCAGAGATCGAACCCTGGCCACAGCGCTCTGCCTAAGCAGGTGCTTTAGTCCACTGAGCTATCTGGCCAGCCCTTAACATGTCCTTTAGTTCCACCCATGTTGCCACAAAGAATTTCACTCTTTTATAACAACTTAATATTCCAATATATGTGCATATATGACATTTTCTCTATCCATTCAGCCACTGAGGGGCACCTCAAGTGATTCCTTATTGTGGCTATTATGGATAGGTCTGCAATAAACATGGCAATGCCAGGATCCCTCTGATATAACTGTTTCACTTCCTCTGCTTCTGCACTTACTAGTTGTGCCACTGGATCACATGGTAGTTTTATTTTTAGTATCGTGGCTTTCCATAATAATAACACTAATTTACGCTCTCATCAACAATGTGTAAGAGCTTCCTTTTCTTCGCATCTGGACCAGCACTTGTTATTTTGGTAACTGCCGCTCTGAAGTGAGATATCTTGTTGTGGTTTAGATATGCATTTCCCTAATGAGCAGTGATGTTCAGCATTTTATACACCTCTTGGCCATTTGTATGTCTTGAGAAATGCCTGTTTAGATTTATAAATCAGACTTTTTCACCACTGAATGTGTTCTTTATGTATTCTAAATATTAATCCCTCATTAACCAAACAGTAGGCAAATACATTATCCCATTCTGCAGACTGCATTTCAACTCTGTTTTTTCTTTTGCTATGCAGAAGCTCCTTAGTTTTGTAGACACATTTGTCTATTTTTGCTTTTATTTGGTACAGGGTCCCACTATGCAGCTCGGACTCATAGTGATCTTCCTGCCTCAGCCTCCCCAGCACTGGGATTACAGGCATGCACCACCACGCGGTTTCAGTGGCTGGCACAGCATGGGGTTGGAATGGCATGCAATATCTGGGAAGAGCCCAGGTCCTTGCACTTGCCAGGTAGGCACTTAGACCGCCAAACTAGCTCTCTAGTCCCCCACTTTTGCTTTTGTTGTCTGTTTTTAGTGTCTTAACCAGTAACAATGTTTGCCTACACAAATGTCTTAGCATGTTTCACCAGTGTTACTTTAGTAATGTCATATTTTAAGTCTAACATTTCGGTCTTTTATCCATTTTAAGTTGATAGGTGGTGAATGAAGGCAGGAGACAGGAAAAGGAATGTTGCAGGACTGTCCTGCTACAAGGTTGTATATGGTGATATTTCTGGACTTATGTGTAAACATAAGAATTAGATAAAATTCTTTGTGCCTATTTTTAAAATATATTTTAATTTTTTAAATGTTTTTTCATCACATTCTGTAGAGACTTAAAGTTCAACATATCAATACTTGGTGTTTTCATGAGAAAAAAATTATAAAATTCATATAGAACCACAAAATACCTCAAATAATTCAATAAATTATGAGAGGGAAAAAAAACTGGAGGCATCATGATACCTAAAGTCAATAAATACATGAAGCTATAGTACAGCAAACAAAACAGCATGGGACTGGCATTAAAAAAACCAGCACACTGACCAATGAAATAGTAATGAATCCAGAAAGTAATCTCGGTACAGATGGCTAACTGACTTCCAACTAAGCCTCCAAGAATATAGATTGAGACAGGATAATCTAGCTCTTCAATAAATGGTGCTTGGCAGAGTGGATATTCAACTTACTTTTAGATTATATAAAATCCACTTCAAAAAATGACAATCAGGGGCTGGAGAGATGGCTCAGTGGTCTAAAGCACCTACTTAGAACAAGCTTAGCAAAGCATCAGGGACCGCAGTTCAATCCCCCAGCACCACATGCCAGCCGGCCCCGCCCCCTGGTGGGCTGAGCTGGCCACACACACACACCACACTCTCTCTCTCTCTCTCTCTCTCTCTCTCTCTCTCTCTCTCTCTCATAAATAAAAAAAAAAAATGACAATCACACAATGTACTAACCATTGTTACTCTCCTAAAATCTTGTTTTGAGATTTTGTACCATTGTTTTTATTTTTTTTTTCTTTAAAATAAAAACAACTGATGTCAAAAAAAAAAAAAAAATGACAATCTACTCCTGACTTCTACCAGATTCAAGAGACCCAAAAGAATGGTCACTGGCTCCTACTTAGACCCATGCAATGGTAAGGAGCTCACCAATTGATGAAGCAGCCCCCCAATACGTGGACAATACATTCAGACATGATTCAAAGAGCAAAAGCCCTCTGAGAGAAAAGCAAGTTTGTACCTGATTTTTTTTCTCTGCTATAAGAACCAGTTATGGGATCTTCCACAAATCAGTTAACTGCTCCATTTCCTCATATGCAAACTATTGCTAATAATGCCTTCCTTGGGCATGAGAATTCACTAATGATACTGACAATATCTACCTTTCTTATTCACACATGATGGGCAGGAAATGCGCTCAGAGATCCCCATCACCTAAAAGGTAGGCTACTAGCATCCTCACGGTATGTAGGACAGAAGAGGCTCAGAGACGGCAAGGAACTTGGCCAAGGTTACCATCAGACCTGGTAGCAACGAGCTGGACTCTGAACCCAAGCCCATCTAAGATGCTTGTGCTCTTCCATGGGGCAAAGGTAAAGCATAGTGGATGCTTCCCAGCTCTAACCTTCCAAAGCCCCACTAAAATGAGTGCCTGCTGCCCTGATACATCCTGGTCACCCAGCAGCACTAGGGCTTTCATCAGTGCATGGTGGTTCAGCAAGCCCAGGATGCCCAACCCATCCTGGTCTCTTTGCTATAACATGTGGGTCACAGAAACAGTCATCTTAATCCACTAGGCGCTATAACAAATAGCAGCAAATGAACACTGAGGTAGGAATCTCCAAATAGGAGCATTCCTGAAGAACATTCTCTCAGGAGTGTGATGAGAAGTCTTACTTATAACAAAGAATGCTAACTTGCTATCCAAAGTATCTGCACCACTTTGTATTCTCATTAGCAGCATGTGAAAACGTTTCCCCACAATGGCTATAGAACACAAATAGAAACACACTCAGGATGTGTCCTTAAACTTAAAAACAAAAAAGTAAAATGCATACTATGATCCAAGCTTTGTTTTTTAATAAAGGATAAACAATGATTACATAACAACAGATATGTGGGGAAAGACGGACAGCTAACACTGAACTCTCAGCAGTAGCTAACTCTGCAGAGTGGGAGAGATTCAATCATGTGAAGTTTATACAACTTCCTGTAAATCTGTAACAGAAAAAAAACATTCAAGTGACTTCCCAGGAAAAAAGAGATAGCAATAAAAAAACTAACTGGGAAACCAAATTTTTTTCCAGATATGAAGAAAATGCAATCCAGTGTTTATATTCCAGCATGGCTTATCTGCAAAAATCATCCCTTTATTTTCTGGAAAAAAAATGAATTTTAGATGAAAGCACCACACCAGACAGCAGCTTGTGGGTCCAGCCTTGATAGCTGCACACCTTGACTCCAGCAGAAGCTGAGTTTCTTTTTCTCTGCCCAAGTCAGTGTAGTTAGTATGCTGCTTCTGCAGTGAGGGCACTTACTCCTACCGTGGCGATCTTTAGGTCTCCCATGTTCATTCTTTGGTCACACAACCACTGTTAACATTATTGGTCCATCTTCCTTCCAGATTTGATGCCGTGCAAAGTCCCTACACAATCCTACACCATTGCAATGAAACAACTGCACTCTCGAGCCTTGCCTTTTCCTGCGTGGCCTCCGTGCTCACCCGATGCATTCTGGCAGATGCCTGAGGGACAGCTGGGGGACTCTGTCACTATGCAGCGCCCCAGGTCCCTGAACCATGCCCCTGCAGCCAGCTCTTCAGATTATCACCCTCTTTAATTCAGCTGTTTTGAATGGCTTCACACAGAAAGCTTTCTTTGTAATTAGGATAATCTCTCAGGAGAGAGTCCTAAAAACGGACTAACCAGCTCAAAGGGAACAAACACTTTCACAGGTCCAGGTAAGTCTCACTAACTCACCCTCCAGAAAGCACCTCTGGGGCCACAGGAGAAGAGGCGCAGGTCCCTTCGCTGACATCTTACTGACACAGCGCTCTCTCTAACTGGGTGGTGAGAAATGGCCTCCCGCTGGTGTACGCACTGCACGGCTTTGATTACAGCTGAGGACTCCGTGGTTTTCCGTGTGTTGGTTAACAGGCCGCACTTCCTGTGATTCGTTTCACCACATTCTATGCACATTTGCACACTGATCGGTATATGTAGGTTCCCCCGAGCACTCTGCTTTCTCACATTTCTGCTGACTCCTCTAGCTCTTGGCTACTAGAAGAGCTCCTGGAATCTGGAGTACTGGAATCTGCTTCTACAAAGCAGAACGCAGAGATCCAAAGTGGGTAGACTGTTATTTTTCAGAATCAAATAACATGAACTAGTAGGGCTGGGACCAACATGTGTCCTTCAATCCCAGGAACTCAAGTAGCATGGTGGTGAGGAGTACAGGCAGTGCAGTGATTAAGGGTGCAGGCCTGTATCCAGGCTCCACCCTCCCCAGGGATAAGAGCAGCCATGCCTCCCTGGGGCAAGTAGCAGGAGCAAATGAGCCTGGAAACTGAGTATGCTGCCAGGCTTGCTGTAATTGCATCCTAGATCCTTCAGGAACACTGACTTGTTGCTGCCTTGGGATGCCCCCCCATGGGCACTGAGAATACAGGGATGACCAGGAACACAGGATGACACAGGGCAGACGGGCAGCCAGTCACTGCGTGAGGCCCTTACAAAAACAGGCACCAGGCATTGTGAAGGTTCAATTCAGGACCTTTGTCCCATTACCAGGGCAAAATCTGCTACTCAAGTTCAAATTCATCTTTCTGAAGTCTCACATCTGAGCACAGTCCACTCCTCCAACCCAATGTCATCCGTGAAGGGTCACAGACCAGACAGAATGGCCCTCATCAATTTCCCATATCTCATCCATCAAGCCCTCCTTCCCTGACGCTCCCCCTGGGCAGGCAGAATGGTGGCGTTTTTGAGTGTCAGCATCTGTGATATTCTCTGCCCAGAGGTCTGGCCATGCAACTGTAGGATCTGATCCACACAGCATCTTCAAAGAGCTGTAGCTGGGGAGTTAGCTCCATGCTCTGGGCTGCTGGTGGCTGAAAGTGGCACCAGAGAGCCCTTAGTATTCTGTAGGTCCTGCAGTGCAGCTGGCTCCTGGGGAGCCACAGAGGGCCTGGGGACTGACTGTCAGCGGCCCCAAGGGCTGGGCTCTAACAGGGTCGGTTATTCTGACTGTGCAGCACGTCAGTACAGAAACGAGGCCAGCCTGGTGGTAGGCATGGGCTGGGAATGCATGAGCTTTGGGTCACAGTGACCTTCTCTGGCTGATGACTCTGGGCAAGCACCACCCTCCCTTATCTCTGAAGCCAGAATCAAAGCAGATCTGTCCCAAAGACTCGTGGTGCCAACTGCCGCGACCATATGCACAGCAAGGCTCTGAGTTCTCCAACAGCATTCACACTGCTGAGTAATGGCAGCAACCAATTACCAAGCACTGTGCACATGCAGAACAGCATTCTAAAGACAGCTAGTGTGTCCTCTCAACAAATCCCTACCATGCCCCTATTCGAGCATTCAGCCAATTATTTATTTAACAGTTTTCTAGGTGCTGGAGATACAAACATGACCAAAACATATGATCATCCTTGGTCTGGTTAAACTTATGCTCCAGTGAGGAAGACAGAAAATAAGTAACATAAGCATAAAAAGATAAGCAAATAAAGTCATCATTACCAAGAAACACAAGAAAGCAGAGTGGAGGGCAAGGCAATGTCGAGCTGAGCATGCACGTTCCAGCAGTTGGCTGGGGGAGGCACTGCTGGGCAGGTGATGCGGGCTGTTTGGGTTACTGGTCTTTCTCACCCCTCATCTGTGGGTGGAGGACACTGCACAGCTTGACCCACTGTGTCTAATGGGATCCTAGCAGATACCATGCAAAGAAATATTTGAAACATAGTTGTGTGCGTACCATGCCAAAAGAGAGCATCCCTTGGGTTTCTGCTACTCTTCCTACTTTCACCCAGCCAAGTCGCTGGAATTCTCTAACAGTCCAAGTCTGGAGGAGGTGCCCAGCCAACCCACAAGGGAACATGAGATCTTGGCGACTTGGCATTGTTTTTTATACAGCATCACTTGGTCGCTGTTGACCGACAGCCTTCAAGGAAAAGAGGGAAGGAGTTACCTGACCATCTGGGTGTAGGTTTTCCAAGCAGAGAGGAGAACAAGTACAGAGATCCATGATCAGTAGTCATTGTGACATGCTCAAGAGACAGCAAGAGACCTGGGCAGCTGGGATGGAGAGACCAAGAAAGAGGGTGGCGGAGCAAGGCCAGTGGGCATGGATAGTGGGATTGATTCTTTAGAGGCTGACTGGGCAGACTTCGTAATTCAAACTAGGGCACAGTTTTTCATTGAAATAAAACTTAGACATAATAAAATGAATTCTTCTAATTAGTCATGTAACCAAACCATACCAAGACATAGTAGTCCTACCACCACCAAAACTCCCCTTGCAGCCCTTGGTAGTGAGCCCCACACTCCTGGAATACACCAATCAGCTCTTGGCCCCCACAGTTTGCCTCTAATGAGAATCAGGGAACACAAGCACAAACTCCTCCCACTTGGCACTTGCTTTTGAGAATGACCTGATGTTACCGCTTCATCAGTAGTTTGTTCCTTTTTGATGCTGAGCAATATTTCATTGCATGGATGGACCACGTTCATGACCCACTCTTCAGGAAAGGGACGCTGAGCTCCTCCGACAGGAGCTACTATGACAAAAGTCACAGTCAGCATTCACATATAGGGAACCAGGACAACTGTGCCTTTCATTTCTTTTTTCAAGAGAATAAAAATATTTTTTAAAAAAACATTAGAAACAATACAGAATTTCAAAAACCAAGATGATGGGAATTCAACAATATTTCACATTGTTGTCTTGAAAGTAGTTGTGCAGATTACCAGATATAAGCATGCAAAATTGGTTAAGAACAAGGGCTGGCCAGACAGCTCAGCAGACTAAAGCGCCTGCTTAGGCAGGCACAGCAAGCAGGGTTCAATTCTCAGCATGCCATGCCAGTCCTGCCCCCGGGGTATGCTGAGACAGCGATTGAGACTGGATGTGTTGGCGCACGCCTGTAATCCCAGCACTTGGGAGGCTGAAAACAGGAGGATCACTGTGAGTCCAATCTATGTAGTGACACCTTATAGACCCTATAATAAAATATTTAAAAAGGTCAAAAACAGTTAAGCATTAACTGCTCCTTTCAATAAACCAACAGAAATCAGAAGTACAATTATCTTAGCTATCTCGTGTGTGTGTGTGTGTGTGTGTGTGTGTGCTTCCCTTCCATCTTTCTTTCTTTTCTCCTTTCCTTCATCCCAGTTATTTCCTTTTGAGCAGTGTCCTTCCATTTTACAATATCTATTGTATCTTTCAGATTTCATTTACTCTTTCAGGTTCTTACACTAGTGAGACAGTACAATGTTCACACAATGGAGTCTCATTTATTTCACTTATGACTATGTTCTCTAGTTGCATTCATTTACCTATAAAAGGCTTGAGTTTATCTTTCTTTATACCTCAGTAATACTGCATTGTATAAAAATACTACTTAAAAGAGCGTCATTCTCCCTGGACAAGGATAAGTGGGGACCGCTGCATCCAGAACAGGAGGTCTGTTCACCAAGCTGGGGGCCAAGGCAGGAACTCTAACAGCCCCTCCACGGCACTGTAAGTTGAGAGAAGATGCGGAGCACAGCTCGGCATGGGCATCTGTGGCTGCCTTGGAGCACTGAGCTGTGGGGCCTGGGTGTGAGCAGGAAGATCATCCCTCTGGAAGAAGCTGGGGACAGCAGTGGTTCAGACCATAGGTGGCCATGGGTCAGTGAGGGGAGCTGGGTTCCAGATATGTCTGACAGGATTGTTGATGGACTAATCAGATCGTGGAGAGAAAACATCAGAGAAGATATGGAGCATCTTAACCTCAGCCATGTGGACCGTGCGACTGGCCATTCCCCAGAGAGGATAACTACACAAAGCTTTGGCTTGTGGCCACCCGAGGGAAGAACTAGGAGGGTGATCTCCTGCTCCCCATCCTTATGCTCTCTGCCTCCCATCAAATAAAACAAATGACCTGCTGCTAAGGGGGAGCCCTAACAGGATCCCACAATATGTATGTGTCCATACTGCAAGGCCCTGCCAAGGGCCTGGAGGGAAGCTGGACCTTCCTGTGAGGCAGTGCAAGCCTCAGGCCAGCAGAGGGACAGAAGCACCAGGGACATAGTGAGCAACAGCCAGATGGAGGGACACAGTACACGAAGGTGCAGCTGGAAACAAGGACTGCCCGTGCTGCTGCTGCTTTCTGAGGGTGATCTTCTGAGGCCAGAGACCACTGGAGGGTGCAGGAGGGGAAGTTGAGGCCATCATCTGTCCCATGGAAGTCTGTGACAAAGGCCACAGCCTCTAGCTATTCCCAGATCTCAGCGCAGCTAGATTTTTCCTCTGCCACCTGAGAAAAGGATCCAGCCCAGGGAGCAAAAGGAAGCCGCAGAAGCAGGAGCCCATGTGGATGAGCAGCGACACTGACGGCGCCCAGAAGGCAGGGGCTTCCAGTTCCTGGGCTGGATCACAGGCAGGGACAGGAGCTCACGTTGCACCACGTCTGCACCATGCCACAGCATTTCTGTGCTTAGAACAAGGTGCAGGAAAGACAAGCCCTACACCCCAAGGGTAGGGAAGACAATAGGCAGAACCATGCGGTACACTGCCTGCTCCCTCGGCCCCAGCCATGCCACAGAGGAGACAGGAAATCATTACTCACCACTGCTAGGCCAAGCCCTGCACACCGGGAAATAAATTAGTCACCCAGTGACAGGCATCACCGGGCACATCCGCATGGCATCCCACCCATCTGGAGGGAGTCGCCCCCAGCTGTTCTTCTCAAGCCTCTGAAGGATACACCCCTGCTCTACCTCCCCTTGTGGTATTGGCCTGGAGTCTAGTCCCACTACACAAATGTGCATTTACACACACACACCTGCACATATATGTACACACCATGTACACACCTGTGCTCCAGTCTGGCAGAGAGATGAACACGAGCCCAGTATCCTGGGTGAGCCACACCCCACTATCCACCTACCTTGCTCTTTTCAACTGTACAGAGTCAACAAGAGCAGATTTAGGGACACAGGGTCCAGGGTTCAAACCCAAAGTGACAGGCAAAAGGAGCTCACTCTGCAAAGCTGCCCACTGAGCTGAACCGCAGCCCAGGTGTCCTGGCGCCCTGGCCCAGTCCACACCTGCTCTGTGAACTCTGAGGACCAGATCTCAGCAGTTGCTCTGCAGGCCCCTACACCTCCCTCCTCCACTCTGGGGGTGCATAACTCACTCCCACTACCCCAGGAAGGCCTGGGGTGCCCTCTAGGGGTGCTGGGTGTCCCAGACAAGGCAATGCCACTGTGCTCAGTGCATCCTCCGGCCCAGCACAGCTGGCTGCAGACAGGCTGTGGCTAGAGAACAATTCTATGCTGAGCACTGAGGGCAATCCTCAGCAGGCTGAGTGCCAAGTACCAGTCATGGCCTCTTCAGTGGCCAAGCCAGCCAGACCCCACCTCTGGGCTCTGGTGCAACAGAGCCCTGGCTCTGTCCCTCCAACTCAAGACCCACACCCAAGTGCACACTCACCCAGGTATGGCAGAATTCGCCCTGATTATTTCACTCCCACAACCCCATAGGACCTGAGCCAGCTGGTGCCCTGGGTCCACCCATGTGTTCAGACTCAGGCAACACATTGGAAGGCAGGTGTCTAGGCCACAAGGTGCAAGACAGGAGGCAAAAGATACAGCCATCAAGAACAGGGAAGCGAGTGAGGCCCACAGCAGGTGACAGGGCTGTGACAGGCCCCAGCCCCCACACCCTGCTCTTGCTGCTGAGATTAATCTGCCTGACAAATCAATCCTACCCACTTCTGACTTCATTACTTATTCATATAATTAGACCCAAGTTGGGCTTTTTTTTTTTGAAGTAGTGACTTCCAGTTGCTCTGAACATCTGGATTAAGCTCTGGCTGTTTTTCCCCAGTAGCTGAAGAAACACTTCCAATTTAATGCTGTGTTTCTCAGAAAGGGTTACCCCAAATACTGAGTGAGGGGGCACTGTGGTAGCTTTAGGACAAACAATAAGGAGACAATGTGGAGGCAAGGTCACCCGATGCAGACACTATGGGGTGTGCCCACGCCACAGGCAGCAAAACTGAGACCGAGAAGGCATCAGCCTGTGGTTGTGCTGTCCTAGAGCCAGAGTCTGGTCTCTGCACCAGGTATCCCCCAGAAACACCGCCAGTTGGCTCCCTGTTTAGTCTCCTGTGGTTCTTGGCCTGACACAGGTTGCAGTCCTAACTACTCAATGCATAACTCTTAATGGCAGAAGAACATGTTCTTCAGGGAAAGTAGAGCCCCGGGAGGCAGGTGTCCCTTGCCAGCAGCGTCTGAGTCCATGGAGTCTGTACTCCCCTCCCAGCCAGAACCTATCAAGCACCTCCGGCACACCAGGGGGAGAGAGGCAACCACGCTCCCTCTCTAGCAAAGATTAGAATCTAGTGGGCGAGACTGACATTAGTCAAATAAGAAGAAGATGGATAATGGATCACTGTAGAGTGAGAGGTGCTCTGAACGAACAGCTCAGGTGCCACAAACCTGCCTATGTCTACTGAACCTGAGGACGCAGGTCCCTGGGAGAAGGCCACCTGGAGGACCAGTGGCTGGGAGAGATGAAAACACAACAGAGTTAACAGGCCCACGGGGGAGCAGGGACAGTGGGCAACTGCTTCAAGACTATTAGTCCTTGTAAGAGAAGATTCCGGAAAAGCCAGTGTCCCTGGCTGCAAAAGAAGGCCAATGTCAGTTCCTCTTCTGACCCTCTGACCTGCTCCAGAAAACTTCTCATCAGCCATAATCCATGGAGAAAAATAAAACACTATACATAAAGGTTTTCACCAAACATTGTCAGGAAGAATTGACTGAGAAATGGAAGCAGCCACAATGGCCAATAACAGGAAACGTTAGGTAGGTTATGAAACGTCAATTCTTCATCTCGAGCAATCATTAAAAATGATCATTACCAAGGTTCTGCAGCTACGCAGGAAACGTTCATACCAGGATGTTAGGTCAAAAAGGCAGAACATAAAATTGCATCTAGATTATAAGTGCTTATGTATAAAATCACTGCACATGCGGTCAGAGAAGAATACAGAAAACAAAAGTGAGGCCTGTGTCAGGCAGTAAGCCGATGAAGCTCCTTCTGGTGCTGGCACATGCTTTCTGAAAGAGCAGGTGCCCTGCACCTGGGCACATGCAGGGGCAGGCCTGAGCTCAAGCTACAGCTCTGTACTTTTTTTTAAGAGCAGAATATATTTACTGGGGGAAAGAAAGCTCCTGAGACAGGGAAAGAAGGGGGACATGAGCAGGTTGCCCCCAGAAGCTGTCTCTTCAGGGATTTTTATAGAGTAAAATCATGTGGTGAGGCGGGTCTAAGGTGGAGAACATGGGAACTCGCTTAGATGGGCATGAGGTGGGACAAAATGATGGTCAACCAATGAGATTACAAGCGCCATGGCTCAGGGAAAGTTGATTAAATCAGAATCAAATAGGGAAGCGAGTCATGCAGCAAGTGGGCATGAATACAGGACAGGGTCTCTTCCAGGTGGGGGCTGGGTTAGTGACTCTTTCAGGCTCATTCAAGGTGACTGATACCTATCTGGAATGTCAATCCCTGATGCCCATCCTTAGGGAGGTATATGGCTGCATTTGTTTACTCTTTTGTCTTGAGGTCTAGCCCACAAAAGGGGTGTCTGTCTCTTCCAAAGTCACAAATAATACATTGCTCAGTGGGCCCCAGATATCTGACACAAGCTGCAGGAGTTAAGAGGGTTAGCAGGAGTGAATTTGTCCCAGTTGATAGAAATTGCTGAAAAAGTGTTTCATAGTAGAAAGGATGCAGAATGGCAACAGACAGAAAAAGAGAAAAGTGATGCTCGCAGCCTACAGGAAGGAAGGCCAATCGGGAAACAGGGAAGAAGTCATGCTTCCCAGAAGCTCTGTTCTCAGGCTGCTTTCCTCCTGAATCCCGGCTCCTTGGGGAGGCGGACACAGGCTCTCCTCTGTGAGGTCAAAGGTATAGCTAGGGAAGCCAGGGAGGAGCAAACGGTGGCCAGAAGTGGAGCGGTTCAGGGCTAGGCACACTTCAGATGAGGCCATGAGACATTTCAAACAGTGCTGGCTGTCAGCACTGCTGCTTGCTTGGAATGGAGCACGGTCCACCAAATTGTCCTGTCATTTCCTCCAGGACTGGAGACTTCCATGAGGGAGGTGTTCACACACGTGTGCATTTACACACATGTATGCATGTGTACCTACACATGCACACATGTGCGGGTGACCCTGTTGCATCTGGTCCCATGTCACAAGGAGAGCAGAAGCTCCCTGGGCAGGGGCAGCCCCAGCCCACAGCCACACCTGCGCCAGGCTCTGCCCTGCCTTTCTCCACAGGCTGGCCTTGTTTATATTTCCATGCTCCATTGCTTCCAGTCTTTGCGATTTCCCACTGTCCATGATTCACCTCTCCTGCGTATACCTGGGAGACCTCTGAGCTCCCCCAAACTCCCATCAACACCTTTTAGAAAGGTGCCTGGTACTGCCCACTTCTAGAGGTTGCTGGTGTTGATCTCAGCTTCTCCAATTTATTTCAGGGCAGTCCCTGCCACAGTGGCTGCCCTTTGTCCTCTCCCAGAGTGCCCTATAACCCCAAGCCATCCTCAGCCTTGCCCAGGTTCTTGGCTCTGTGGGAAAGGACTCCAGAAGCGCACTTCCCTCCTCACAGGCCGCTGGCCCTACCGTCCGGCCCTTTCCCAGCACCACTCCTCCCACCACATCGTTCACAGCAAGCATTTGTACCCACTGACTTTCCTTGTAGGTGCCTTTCGCTCTCTGAAAGTCAAAACCCCCATCTCCCCAGCTACAGTGACGTCCTCCGCCTGCTTTATGTCCAGATGTCAGGAGCAGAGACCAGGGGAGAAACAGGGCTCCCAAGGTGAGAAGCAACAGGGACCCTTTGCCGCCCCTACCTAACATGGCAAGGTGTCCTCAGCAGGGGACTCATTAACTGGCTCCAGGTGGCCCTGTCACCAGGCCCCTGGACAAAGGCCACCCTCAAGGTCCCAAAGCCAAGTAGTATCGAGGCTCTCTGGAGGCCCTCGCCAGCTCTACAGCTGCACCGAACAACCATCCACACTGCTTCTCGTCCTGATGTCACATGGGCCCTGCAGCTTCATCCTGCTGTCTTGAATGAGGCGTGAGGGTGGGGCCACAGAGGGCCACCAGGTCACCGAGGAGACCTACATCTAGGTCTACACACATCACTGGCTGGTGACCCTGGGTTCAGGCCAGATCGAGCAAGCCCCTCTGGCTTTCCAGAGCCAGGGCTCCACTGGCATCTAATCTTGCTCCCATAGGCTAACTCCAGCAAGTGGCTCAGCCTCACCAAGCCTCAGAGTCCTCAGCTACCAAGAAGCCTTCTAAGAAGGCCATTTCCAGGTAAAAAGCATACTGTAAAGGTGCAGCACCGGAACATACTCAATAAACACTTGTCACTGCCACGCCTTCTTTCACTCTGGGCCACACCATCCCCGATCCATTCTCCCGGATCTCCCTCTGCAAAGGCCTTCCTGAAAGGGAGCAGAAGGACCAGGGAAGCCTGTACTAGTGCTTCTCCTGACCCACAAAGTGCCCCAACCACAACAACCACCTGCTGCAGAAGAGGGCACAGAAACCAGGGGATAGGGAAAGACTGCGAATCCAGGGTGGTGCCAGCTCCACTGCTCGGGCCTGGGCTCACTACTGCCCCTAGCTCCAGGCTTAGTGTCCCTGTCTATACTGCCCTGTTCTTCCTCTCCTCCCCCCCACCACTGTAACACTGGGGAAGGGGCGACCCACACCCCTTTCATCCTAACAAAACTCAGGGCAAGCCATCCAACAGGGGTAAGTGGCCAACAACAGCCAGTAGCCCCTCAGGCCAGAGCATCGCATACATCAAGACAGAATCAACCCAGTACCCTGGATTCACAACCAAATACAATCCTTCATGCATTCACTGAGTATACAGTTCTCCGAGTCCTGTCTGTATGAGGCATGACGTGCTAGACATGGAGAACACAGGAACAAATGTGGCCCAGTGTATTAGCTATTGTCACAATAATGCTGCATGACAATTACCCCAAATGCAGGAGCTACAACAAGCATCACAGGTTATCACAGACTGTGAATTGGTAGGATCAGGTCAGCTCCTCACTAAAGTTTTATGGTTCAGCTCAGTGACTCTGGTCTACCCCCTAGGTGTCTCATTCTCCTTGTCCAGTGGGTTTTCAAAGGCTTGCCCTTTCTCCTCACAACAATGAAATGGACAGAAATTCAGATTAGAGGTGGAAATAGCCACTACCTCCTATGCCCCAGGCTCAGAACTGGCACTGTCACCTCCACATACATGCCACTGGCAAAGAAAAATTGACAGTAATCCCAAAGCCAAACAGGGAGCACAGCCTGCATGTGGAGGGAGGATGGCCTGGAGAAGAACAGGTTACCATGCACTGGGCCACACCTGCCCTCTTCCCAAACACTCTCCAGACCACACAGGAAAAGCAGGGTGTCCAGAGGAACAGCTCCCCGGGGTCTGCCTCATCGTTGAGGCTGCTTGTGATGCAGGGTCTTTTTTAGCCTGAAGAATACCTATTTCCTGCCTCATTTCATCTAGAAATTACACAGACAGGAGTTCTCAGATGTCCGACAGGCAGAAAAGAGGAGAACTGGGGGCTCAGAGTATTTGCCGAAGCTGCGCTGTTTCAGCTATCTGCACTTGGTGAGAGCGGCCACAGGAAAAAGAAAGTAGATATGGTGTCCACACCTTCTAAGCTAACGGATACCAGAGTCTGGTTGGACTAATCTGTCATGTCATTAAAGAAGTCAAATGATTCAAACTAATGGGAGAAGGCACTGAGAAAGACAGTCTTAATCCTCAGGATGGTACCCTCTTTTGGAAAAAAACCAGAGATTTCTAGGTGACATGTGATACTCTGGGCAAGGCAAGGACACCATCTTTTGGAGATGTCCCAAGCACATCTCTATCCACGTGATGATCAGAGACCTCAGTCCCTACTCAGAGTCCCACAGCCAGTGAGTGGCAAAAGCGAGGGTGCAGGCAGACATTTCCTTGAACGACTCTGTAGGCACTAGGTGCCCGTGCTGGCCCAGCACAAGAGTCACAGAGGTCAGCCAGGAGAGGACAGAGCACCCAACTGGTGCCGTCAGCTGGGAAAGGGGGACCAAGTACTGGGACCTGGGACCCCAGGGCAGGTCCAGCCCATGGAGAATCCTCAGGCCGTGTCTGAAGGGTGGGAGGTGGCCCCGCTCTCCCGCACAGCCTCGTGGACCCATCTCATCGGCCAGGCGCAGGGAAAGGATGCTCTTCCCCGCTCCTCAAGTGAGCATCTGTTTCTCTCAAAGCTGTGAATGTCACGTCAAGAATTTCCAATTACCTTCCCCTTGGTTTTATTTAGCATCAGTGTATTGGAGGCATAATTAGTCGGAGATGAAAACCTGTATTGTTCCCTTCTCCTCAGCAATGAAATAGGTTTCCAAATGTGCTAACAGAGACGCTCCTTCTCCAAAAATGACAAAGAGCAAGTGAAGAATGAAAGCAGGAGTGAAATACAGATTAAGGACACCACGGCCCAGGAGAGGCGGGATGCAGACTGTGGCGGTGACGCTGCCACGAAGCTCCCTCCATGAATCTCACCTCTCTGGCTCCTAATGAGGACAGGTCTCTGCCACAGAGTAAAAGTGACACCGATGGAGATGAAGGGCCGGTGTCCATGGACAGGATTCTAAGGAAACGTCATGGTGTTACTGACGAGGTGTCACACTACGCTTTTCCCCCCAGCTCAGCCCCGCACAGAGCCTGGCAGCCTGCACAGAGAGGCGTAGTCTTCACCTTGGCCGGGGCTTCCCAGAATTGGGAAATTTTACAGTAGATGGCAGATGAAGGTTTGCATACCAAGTCTCGGATGTCCTCCTTGACCCCAGCCCTTGCCAGGACTTGGCCTCTCACCTCTGACTCATCTGAAACTTGCCAATGTGTGTCTTCAAGGAACTCACTTGTTGGAGGTACACAGCGATGTGTTTTCTGATTCAGACAGGGCAGCCAGAGAGAAACAGGCCTTGTCACTGACCTCTGCCGATGCCTCATCACAATGAATAAAGCTCTACTCCTCTCCCAAGCCACAGAACCACCTCTCCAGCCTCGCCATGCCATCCTCCTCTCCTCTCCCTCCACCCAAGCCATGCAGCCTCCTGTCCCTACCTCACTCTGGGCTCTGCTCCCACCTTGGGGCCCTGGTGATGGCCCAGCTGGCCCCAGAGCCCACAGCTGCCCAGCCCCACCCTGTGTGCTTTCTCTGAGGCCTTCTCCGTACCCTTTGCCACTGAACAGTAGCCTACTTGTTCCTCATCCTCTCTCTTGTTCCTTCACCTAAATGTGAAGTCCCAGGGCTGTTAGCCCCAGCAATCCCAGCACCTTGCTGCGTGTCATTGCAGTCACTTTTCTTGTCTCTGGGACACCATGGCTGACACCGCAAATTGAAGAAGAGAAGGTCAGTTTGGCTCATGGTTTCCATATTCCTGTAGCTCCAAAGATGGGCAACCTGGCTGAGGGGCCTGGCAGGCAGGAAGCAGAGTGCAAGCGAGGAGTTAGGAAGGGAGATAAACAAACGCTGCCCCTGGGCCACGCCTCCAGAGACTCACTTCCTCTAACCAGATGCCACCTCCTAACAGCAAGTCCTCTGGGAGCCTCAGAACCCAGTCATCTCCCACAGATCCCACCTATGATTCTGTGAGGCTCTTGGGGGACATCTAGATATAAACCACAACACAGGGAATCCGACACACAGCAGATGCTCAGGAAACTCTGATGGGCTCCGCTGCCGCAGGGAGCAGGGGCTGGTGTATGAACAGGAGTACAAGGTGTGTGTGTCTTCTAAAGAGATGAAAGACTACTATAGGTAAAGGAAGGCAACACTGCCACAAGGCCTCAGAATGCCAATCCAATGCTGAGCAAAGTTACAGGACAGGTTTTACTTAACATAAGTAGGCACTTTCTCACTGAGAAGGCGACCACCCACAAAATGGCTTCCTTGGTAGGCGGGGATGTCCCCCTCTCTAGAAAGACGTAAGCAGAGGCCCCTCCTGGAGGCTGCGTATTGGAGATACAGGCTTCCTGACATCAGGGTCCACAGCAGCCATGTCAGCTGCATCTATGCAGTGTCAGGACAAAATCCCATCTGAATACTCCTTCCCCGGTCCACGGGGACCCCACAGAGCAGCTCCCTATCCTTGGGCTCGCAGGCCTTTATAGGAAGAAAAGAGCAGGGACACAAAGAGAAGGAGACACATGCACTACATGGAGTGGCAGATCCAGAGATAGGGAGATGGAGGCTTGTGAGCACAGGGAGAGAGAAGGAGAATGAGGGTTCCAAGAAGGTCCAAAACCTGCCTTAAGGAACTGCTTTGCATGTCATTCCTTTTCTTCCCAATGTGATTCTACCCAGACACTGGGCCATGACACACAAATGAATAAATCACGGATGAATAAATACATAAGGGAAAGGATAAATGCACCGGGCATGGTGGCACACACCTGAGAGGATTAGCAAAAGTCCAAGGCCAACCTGGACTACACAGAGAGACCCTACCTCAAAAACAAACAAGCTATAGAAGAACAAATGAATAAAAACGCAAAATCTACTGGTTACAGAAGTACCACCTCTCTCCTGTCTGTGTTAGAAGTGCTAACATCCAACACTAGCCACTAACGATTGCCCTGTGCTAGGCGCCTATTCCAGTGCCTGCCATGGATGGATGCTCCCCCACTTACAAAAGTTACACCCTCATAAACTCATCATAGGCTGAAGTGTCCTAAGTCAGTGCCATTCTCAGTATACCTAGCCTCCTGGTATTTCAACTTAGCAACACAGAACACCGAACGGTGCTTCCCTTTGTGATCACAAGGTTGACTGGGAGTTGTCGACCTTGCGTACATGACCACATGTCAGTAGCTCAGTGAAATTTTGAGGATCCATCTTTGAATCTATCCACTGCCACCACCTTCAACACTACCATCATCTCTATTACCACCACCACCACCACCACCACCATCAGTGCCACTACTACCACCACCATCAGCACTACCATCATCACCAATACCAACATCATCTGAGTTACCACTACCACCACCATCATCAATGCTACCATCATCTCTACTACCACCACTACCACCACCATCCCAACACTTCCATCATCTCAATTACCACGACCATCACTACCACCTCCATCACCACAACTGCTACCACCACTACATCACCACTGTCTCCATTTCTTTTCTTGTTGCTGGGACAAAATACCTAACATTCAGAATTAAGGAAGGAAAGGTTTATTTAGCTCATAGTTTGTGGAGGTCACAGTCCATACTTGGCTGGCTCCAAGGCAAGGTGGCACATGGCAGAAAACAGCAGTTCATAGTGGCAGAAAATAGCAAGAGCAAAAGGGAGAAGTGGCAGCAATGGCACTTCTGGGGGAAACAGAGAGCAAAAGCCACACTGGCAGCAAGCACCTTCAGTAAGACATGCTGAATATGCACTCGGCCCAGTATTCATCCATTCATTCTGAGAAATACACTATACTCACAGGAGATGCTAATAACAGGAGAAATGAGTGTGGTGTAGATGAGAACTTTCTGGGCTGTCTTCATAATTTCTCTGTAAGTCTAAAATAATTCTAAAATTAAGTTTGTTCAAAAAAATAAATGGGTGTCAGGTATCACCTTACATATAAAATAGCATTCTAAAATAGTTCTCAAACCTATTTCCTCCTCCCCAGTTATCTCTGCCTTGGCTCGCCTAAGTTTTGGCAACCATCCTTTCTCCCTGGCCCAGGTATCACATTCAAGCCATCCTGTGCCTTGCGCCACCAGTCTTCAGGTCATGGGCTGTCCCAGTGTTGCCCTGGACCATCTTAAGGACACAGACTCCTGTGTGGCTGTCCCAATGCAGCATCTCCGTGCGCTCTCCCTCCTTGCCCTCTCCCTCAGCACTAACAGGCCCCTCCCTCTTCCTCTCCATTTGCCCTCTGGCCTTGTGCCCCAACCAGTCCCCTGCTGCTCCCCAGAGGGGCACTTCCTTCCCCAGCTGCCCTCCCTGGCTAACTCTGGCGACCCTTCACAGTGTAGTTCCACAGTTACTTCCTCCAGAAGCCTTCCCTCACCCAGGATAGATGGGTGGCACTGAAGGACACCTCCCTAGTCCTATACTGTCACTGGCTATTCACTTTACCAGGGGACAAGCAAGCCCTGCCACCTGCATTTCTCAAGCAATAGTTTCCAACAAATGCTTATGAAATGATGAGTGAAAGACTGGGGAAAAACAGTGGTGTGAGAAATCATGGCCAGCGATCCGGGTCTTTTGTTTCCAGGTTTTAAATTACAAATTCTACTCTCTACAACTCCATTAGCCTCACTAGCGTCCTACATAACCACATCCCATTACAGGGCAATGGAATGGGTTACTAGATTTCATTACTACAGGATAATTAATGTCAAGGTATTGCCAGTTTGGGCGTAAATATTAAATATCACCTTCTGAATAACTACTCTCTAACTCTATGATTATAGCTTAGAAATAATCGCTTTTTGATGTGCAGTGCCTTTGTCATGGAGAAGCAATGCCAAGCAGAATACCGGCTTTGCAGACCACTCATCCTCCAGGCTTGAGCCTGGGCCCCCAGCACACCAGCGCTGGCATGGCTGTCTCTCACGGTCATGGTGTGACGGCAGAGATGCTGGAGGTGCCCATGGGACCGTGAAGACAATGGTCATGGCCACTGCATCCAGGCCTGTGGTTTCTCTCAGGATCTGTCAGCCAGTTCCCTCGGGAGGTCTCCAAGTAAAACTTCTCTTCATGGCTTCTATGTCATTCCATGACATGATGCGAGAGGAACCACAAAGAGCGAGGACGCCCCAGGCACTGTGGCAAGGGAGCGACCACACCCACGTCAGAGCAGAGGCTCTGCTCACTATGGGCCAGGTAAGTCTCACTCCGAGTTCCATCCTTCTGCCACCTCCTTTTCTCCAACCACCTCAGCATTCTTTCTTTAGTGTCTTTCTAAAGACTGCAATTTCATTTTCTTCCTTTGCAAAACCTTTGCCTGCTGCCAGTCACCTTCAGAACACTCTCAAACAGTAGCTCCATGAATGTTCACACCATAAAAGCCAACTACGTGACACAGTTTGCCTAACCTAGTCTTCTTGCCACCCAGGGCTACTGCTGCCAGAACTCTGGAGCACACACGCTTCAGCTTCTTTCAGGCTTTCCAGGTCACTCACACTGCAGGGCTGAGCAGCCACCCAAGCAAATGAGCACCCAAAAGCCACCAGGCTGTGGTGTGAATTCAGAGGCCAGTGAAGAGGAAAATTGCCCAAGCCTCCAGCTTTTCAGCCAACCTCCTCTGGGTCCTGACTGGAGCCACATGATAGATTCTGAGCCAGGACTGCCCGACTGACCCTTGAGCAAATCTCTGACCCAAGAAAAACATGAGAGATAATAAAATGATCGCTGTTTCAAACCACTAAGTTATGGGTGGTTTATCACACAGCACTAGATAACAAAAACAAACATCCAAGGGCATGAACAAATAGCTCATAGATCTTCTTCCAGCAGTGCTCTGTGTGGTCCTAGCCCCACTGTGGAATAAGGAACAACACGCTGGTGCTTCTGGTTCTAACATCTTCCTGAAACACTCACTCATATCCCAAGATCACAGGACATATCGACTTCACACATTAGGGAGGCCTCAGCTGTACCTCATTCTCAGCCCAGAAATGAAGTAACAGGAGCCACTGGGCTCTTAGTGGCTAAGCTGAGGCCTTCAATTACTAATGACAGAAGTGATGTGGCCAGGCACCGTGGTACCCCCTATAATCCCAATACTCAGGAGGCTGAGGCAGGAGAACCTTCAGTGAGTCTGAGGCCATCTAGGGCTACATAGCAAGATCCTGCCTCAAAAAGATAAAAACATAAGAAGTGATGCCAAAGGCAAAGTGGTTCTGATGGGAAACACCAGTGTCATAGCAGCAGCACCAATATCACCAGCACCAGCACCACCACCACCTCAATACTACCATGACCATGACGTCCTCATTGCCAGCACCATCATCCCCATTGTCATCACCGCCATCACTGTTGTGACCATCACAATTGTCATCACCACCACCACTGGCCCATCATCACGGTCATGGCCATCACCACCAGCATCCTCACAATCACCACCACAACCATCCTTATCACCTTCACCATCATCTTCACTGCAACCATCACCATTATTATCACTGCCATCTCTGTCACCATCATCACCATCACTATCACCACCACAGTAGTATTGGAGACATTTTCTGAGCACTTACTCTGTGCCTGGAACTGTCCCAAGAATCAATGTACCGTCCCGCTGGGCTCTTGGTGAGATCGCTAGAATGTGGTCCCACCACTCTGCCTACCTTAAAGACTTGGAGCAGTTTTAGGTCTCATCCATTGTAGCACACAGAGTCTAACCCCAGATGCACACCTCTGAAAGCCAGACACACTCCTGCCCTGTCTGGTTCCTCACCCCCCTCTGGAATGAGCAGAAATTAAATTCCTTACTATATTTGCAGTCCCAAATTTAGAGAGAGCCAAGTAGTGGGACTCCTAAACCCTGATCCTACACTGAGTTGAAGCCAAAGGCCTCTGTGAAAAAAGCAAAACCACCCCCTGCCCACATTCACGGAGATCGACCAATGAGCCAGAGACACACTGACGTGTTTCCCATGCAGTGACCATCCTGCGCCTGGCTCCCCCTCCCAGGAAACAACTTGAAGACTGAGAAGCTATCACACAGGTCCCTGCCTGCCCCTCCCCCAGCCGTGCACCTAGCTGGGGGTCCCCTACTCGTACAAATTCCCTCTACTGCCTTCCTTTGGAAGCTAAAACCAGCAGACTTGAAAGGGCACTGTCCTTCCAGGAAAGAAAACACCCTGGCCATTGCTAAGGTTGTCTACAGCCTATGCTGCCACACTCATTTTAGAGTGCAACCCCAGTGTGAGGTATTGAGGGGGTTGAGTTTAACCCAGTGACAGTGTTTAGAGGTCAGGACCTTGGGAGATGACAAGGGAGAGATGGTCATTGAAGCAGACTCTCATGATTAAATTCCAGTGGTTTTAGCAGGAAAGAGCCCAGAGGAAATATGAGTTTTCCTTGTCTCAGATACTCTGTCACATTGGGCCTCTGCAAACAAGAAGTCTGTGGCCAGAACCATAAGCCAAAATATACTTCATTTCTTTATGACATAACCAGACTGTAATACTAAGAGATAACAAAGTTCAGGCTTCTGGCTCCTCTGGAAACATAAGGAACAGGGACTACAAGCTCTGTTGCAGGGGCCTTGGCAGGGTCTGGCCCTCCTTTTCAGAGCAGGATGTGCCTCTGGGTACCCCCAGCCTCCTCACACTCACCTACCCTGTTCCTCAGAGTCCTGTCTAGGTGTTCCCAGCATCCAGACTCATGGTGTGTGTATAGCTGATGGTGATCCCAAGGGTGGCTACAGCCATTCTTATAGAACCCGTTGGTTGTTTTCCAACCACCTCCCCAGTTAGAGAACAAGCCAAAAGCTCATGTGGCTGCTGGGACCAGGTGAACCCACTTGCCCGCTCTAAGGCAGAAAGGACCCCGGGATACCTTGCCCCTGCCCCTGCCTGTAAGCATTGTTGGGGGAGCCGCTATTTCTGCCCAGGTATTGGGCCTCTGGCTCTGTTCTTCGTATGAGTTTCTTCTCTCTGGCTTAGCTTGCAGCTGTGTAGGGGCACAGGCATGTGCACCCAGTACAAAGGGCCCAGGGATAAGGTGGTGGCCCAGGCACTAACGAGTGGCTGAGAAATGCCAGTTTGTCTGCAGAGCAACTGTACAGATGGAAACACCAGCATCTGACCCTCTCTGAAGAGCCCAGTGACCAGCCCTGGTGTGACTCCACTAACAGCTGTCCCTGCTTACCCCTCACCTCCCTTGTCCTCCAAGGACTCCAACAGCCTGAGAGACCCAGCCCTCAGTCCCAGCCAGGCCAGCCAAGGGCCATGAACACTTTGTCACTACCCCTCTCCCCAGCCCAATGTACACTACATCTGGATTTCCCCCCTTGGCTCTGGGAGCCCTGCTTCCTGACCCAAGCAGGTGAGGAGCAGCCCTCCGGAGGCACTTCTTTCCTGAGTCACTGATATTTTGACTTTGACCTTAAAAGGCCCCAGTCCATTGTGCAATCTCAGCTGAAAACCCCCACAAATACAATAACAAAATTACCGTCTGCAAAGTGGCAGTTAGCTCAAGTCATTCCCATGGCAACCCTCTGGGAAGGTGCTAATATCCAGTTTATGGAGTGTAAACAGGCTCCCAAAGATGGCCCTGAAAGCTCAGAGCTGTGAGCAGCTGGGACCTGTTTGCTCCCAAGACAGTGGCCCCTCCTCCGTGGAAGCAGCCCCGCTATGAGTGTGGGGGGCCCTGTGTTCAGGAACTCCTGAGAGCCTCAGCCTTCCTTGATGGAGGACAGAAGAAGTGAAGTGAAGAAGAGGCACCTTCAGGAGGTCCCTGCCTGACTTTTTTTGGGGGAGTACCAGGAACTCGGGACCTCTCACTTGCCAGGCAGGTGCTGTGACACTGAGCTGTATCCCCGGCCACTCTGCTCGAATCTTGTCATGTACCTCAAAGTTCAAGTCCTGACAAGGTCAGTCAAATCCCCTCAGGATTTATCCTGAAACCCTTTACCACAGCTTGTAGCTCCTTTGTTAGTGTCAGCCATGTGGATGAGTCACAGCCATTGCTTGGCCAATGTGCTCTCTGTGAAAGTCTGAGAGAATGTTTTCTCTCCATGTGACTCTCCTTAAGCACACTCTACATCGTCAATCACTTTCCTCTGTGGCCCCATAATCTCCTTGATCAGAAAATTTGGGACACAACTAAGTTACAGGATGTTACAGTACAGGTTCTCCTATGTCCTGAGTCCTCACTGACCTTGAAAGCCTAGGGCCAAAATGTTGGCTGTCCTTGCAGACCTTCTTTTTCTCTAAGTTTTGGTCTGCAAACTAAGAAGACAACAATATGCAATGTATTAATTATTGAAACTGTCCTACTAATGGGTTTTGAAACTGTCTCATTGCTATTTGTTTCTCAATAAAATTATTAAAAAAAAAAAAGTTCAAGTCCTCTGTCTCCCATGTAACAGAAGCTGTTCACCTGCCCTCTCCAACCCTGGAGTCCCTAGGGCTTCCGGGACCAGGTCTGCATACATCTCTCCTGGTAAACACTTCTGTGGATGCTCTACTGCCAGCTGGTTGGGTTCTTCCACCCCTACACTGGGCAGCAGCTCCTTTCCCTGGCTTCCTAACTCCAACCCTGGAGCATGGCCCCTGTCCTGGCCACCTCCCTAAACCACTCATGCCACCAAGCAGTGACTGAAGGTGGAGATGTGAGAGTAGAGCTCCAGAAAGAAAGGCCACAGTGCAACCACACACCAAATGCCAACCAGCCACACTGCTTCCCCCCGGACCCCCATTCCTGCCATCACAACCCTGATGCCAACCACTGGCACATTCCAAAGCGTGAAAGGACCTCATTCGGGGTCACAGGATGGCGGATGCTCCTCCACCCACTTTACGTTTTCTGTCTCACCTTCCTCTCCTTTCAGACAATTTCCTGGGGACTCAGTGCCATGGCAAGCTCTGCCTGGGAGCACAGTCGGAGCCCTGCACCCCAGGACAAGTGGGAGCAGAGTCAGAGCCCTGCACCCCAGGACAAGGCACTCTGTGCTCTTGCTCAGAGGAACTTTAGGGCTCAGACAGGACTGCTCTGTGGTGCACATGGGGAAGCAAAGCTTAGAAAGAGAGGAAGTCAGTAGGAGCTGCCTGTGCTCTGTCCCTGGACAGAATGGGAGGAATTAGGTGTCTCAAGAGTCCTGGAAAGCCGCTGCCTTGGTCAGGAAGGGTGAGGGAGTAGGGGCCAGTGGAGGTGTGCTCGGGATAGGGGCAGCCTGGGAAATGGACAGTGCTGTCAGAGATACCTGACAGCAGGCAGAAGTACCAGGAGCCAGCGAGACCAGCGCTGCTCAGCACCAACAAGGGAGCCCTTAAGTGTCATCCCCAGAACAGGAGGGGCTACAAGGGATGAACAGAATCAAAGGTCATAGGAAGGACATGACAAAGACCTGTGAATGCTCCAGAAACATGACAGCTGTCCCTTGCCCTGCTGGCTCAGCCAGGCCCTAAGTTCTGGCTGCCTCTCCCTGCACTGAGTTCCAAACCCACCCACCAGAACAAACTCAAGATAATGTCTCTTCCCTCGCGGTCTCATTTCCTAGAATTTCTAAGGGGAAAAGAAATGCATTTCTCAGACTCAAAGCACTTTTGCTAAAGTGCTAGGGTTTTAAAATCCATAAACAGTAGGACATAATTAAATGCAAATGTGGGGCCATATTTTAAAATTAACCTTCTATAATTAATTAGTAATTTAAAATATTCTGGTAAATGATACTTAAGTGACACGGAATTATCCTAGCTCTGAGTGATAGAGTTGTCTGCTACGGATTTGCCAGGGTGGAGTGACAAATATTTGCATATATCATGTGGGACAACAGAGCATTGTGATTACTTAATTTACCTTTGCTATAAATGTATTAAAAAAGCACAGTCTTTATAGTCAAATCATGAGGCTTTCACTTGCTGCAACAGAATCTGAGAAGCAAGCAATTGCCTGGAAGCAGGAAGGCTCCACGAAGGATTAAATGGGCACTGCCACACACACCCACGTCCCCACTCTGGAGCAATGGGAGGGCTCCGACAGCTGGTCCCACACTCTGCCCTCCCATCTGCCATCAGCATCTCCCCCTCTGCTGCCCCTGTCACTCTGAAACCACCACTTCCTTCCCAGCACTGCAGTGCCTGACCCAGGCTACTCTGCAACCAGCAGTGCCATCTGGGATTCAGAGTGGGGGTGGGGAGCATCGCGGCTGCACGGGGCACATTTGTGTGTCTGACCTCAAGGGCTGGATGAGTCTGAGGTCCCGTTGTAGTAGTGCATGTGGCTGTCTGGTTGTGGCCGCCCATCAGGATGCATCTGTGCCTATGCGCAAGCGCGCACGTGCGTGTGTGTGTGTGTCTGTGTGTCTGTGTGTCTGTGTGTCTGTGTCTGTGTGTGTGCGCGCGTGCGCCTATATGGCCCAGTCTCCCACCCTTGCCTGAACTGCTGCTTACCACCAACCCAGCCCCCACACACTTGCCATCTCTCTGCTCTCTCTGTCTCCTGCTGTCCTCTGCCACATGCTGCAGCTGCCCCATGACTGTCCCACCTGCAGGAGCAGCCCAGATCCTGTCTGTTCACCTCTCCTGGCCTGGGGCAGCTTCTTAAGCAAACCTGACCTACGTACTAGCAACAATTTAAAGGACAGAGTCCTGCTCACAGACTGTCTTTGGACTTTCTGACCAACCAAAAAGGCCACCAAGGCACACAGAAGAAAGACCTGGGCTTTGGCCTTTCTGTTGGAAGTAAGAAGCAGGACCCACTAAATCCTGCCCTCAGGCTGCTGTAGACACCCACCCGAGGGTGCGACTCGCTCATGTGGAGGCAGATGGCCCTATTACTGTGGGACACACACAGATGGACAATGACAGGGCCCTGGGGCCAGGCCAGTTATACCTCTTACCTTGGGAACTGTGAGCAAGGAACACATCTCCTCCACAGAGTGTTGTGGTTTGTGTCTAGTTATCCCCGCAAAAGCCTCAGGTAGTGATGGGTGGTGGGCTTCTACAGCTTGTGATTAACTCATGATCCAGTGCTGGGATTATGAGGGTGAGTGCTGCTGGGATTATGGGTGTGAGTGTTGCTGGGATTATGGGCATGAGTGCTACATCTCCAGATAACCTGAATGCAATATATGGAAGGGATAAAGGCTTGCTCTCTGCTGCTACCACTGCTCCTCCCTTTTTGCTCTTGCACCTCCCTGGGAGCCCCACCACCTGTCTTTCCCTGACTCTCCACTATCTATCCCTGACGCCCTCAGAGGTCCCAGTCCACTCCAGGTGCAGGGGTCTGTCCACACCTCTATCTTCCCCACCAAGCTGGAAGCCCCAGGAGAGCGAGGCAAAGGTGTGGGGCCTGGCACAGAGCATGGCACAGCACCATGGCTGTTGAAATCTGCAGAAGGATGAGGCACTGGTGTGGTGGGTGTGAAGGATGGCAAAGAGAGCCCAGGGGGGAGAAGGGAGAGTTAACACTTCGCAAAGGACAGCCAGGGGTCTCGAGGTGGGATCTGTAACATGAGTCCACAGGGGCGCCCTGCCAGGCCCCAGTGAGCTTGTTGCGGCCCACCTTCCCCCTGCCACCAAGGCCAGGGACCCAAACCTGCCACCCGTGGCCAGTGTGGGATTTTGTGAAGTGGGACCAGACAGAGGCCACCTGGGGATACACTGGGAACACTGCTCAAAGAAGCAGTTCCTAGTGGGTCACACAGGGTAGCCATGGATGGCTGTGTCACACAAGACTTATTGCCAATGACCATGAAAGTCCCATCTTAGCAACAGACTCACATTCAGCACAGTGTGAATGTATGTATCATCCTCCTCTCCTATTCCAGCTGCCTTGGCCTTTTGAGAGGGAAGGGGAGCCTTACAGCTGGAACAGCCACAGGATCTGGGGGGCTGTGGCTCCCCATGACATCCCCTGGGGTACACTAATGAGCTATTTGTGGAAGTGGGGTCCATGGCAATGACTGGGCTTCATAACATTCAGGCCACGTCCTGGCAGTGGGTCACTCTTGAGAACACAGTCTGTCCTGTCACAACAAAGGATGTGGCATCCATCAGTGCAAGATGCCAAAGCCCCAGGCAATGACAAAGGCTCTGACAGGGACGGCACTGAGAGCCCTGGCTCCTGGGTCAGACAGCGTTCACCTGATCTACCCCCTAAGCATGCTCCAGAGATACATGGCATGAAACCTCAGGCAGACCTTGGCCACAGGCAGCTGGCTGATGTCTCCCCCCATGAAGCCAGCATGGCCACCCATGACAGGAAGTGCCGTATACTGTGCTCTCTGCCATTCCCCACCGCGGAAGAGTGGGGCTCAGGAACAGGTAAGACCCGGACTTGAATTCTGTTTGGTCCCTTAGTGGCTTTCAGCAAGTGTAATTTTAAGTGCACTGTTAGCTTGGTCCTTTTTTCATTTCCTCCTCTGCAAAGGGTGTCAACAAAAGGACACATGAAGGGCTCCAGGAGGTGACAGCCTCCCCTACCGCAATGCTGGGGTGGAGCTATACCCATAGCTCCCTCTAAAGGCAAGAGCAGAGGGCATTTTGCCTGGTACCCAAAGTCCTAGTATTGTCCTGGCTGTCCAGCTCTGCCACCACTTCCTGAGCCCTGTCACTTTTGCCTGACACTGACAGTATCCCCTCCAGGGGCATCCAGCAGTGCAAGGTTTTGCAAACAGCCCGAGAAACAGAGAAGACACCGGGCTGGAGCCAAGCTGCACCCAGAGCTACAGGGGTTCACAAAATGAATCACTTAGAAGCAGTGTCTTTAGGCAAGTTGTGTGGGAAACCTCCAAGAGTCTGGAGAGTGGAAGGAGCTGCACTCATCTGGAAAGGGGATGTGGCCGTATGGGCAGAGAAGAGGCAGGTGCTGCTCAAGGAGCTACGCCAAATGTTTTGTCACCTCTGCTGCCCCCTTCATCCTCATTTACAGGTGCGACGCCAGGTACAGAAGCCAAGCAAGCTGATCGAGGTCACACAAAGAGCAAGCAGAGGAACCAAGACATGACCCGAAATCTGTCCAAGTTCAAAGCCAACACTTTCCTCTCCCAAGCTTCCCAGGAGAGGGGTAGCAAGGAGGAAAGGCAGGTACAAGAGAGAGCAAAGAATGAGCAAGAAGAGAGGAGGATCTGGAATTAGTGCCCACCATACCCAGAGCAGACGCCAGCTGGGGATATCCAGCAAGAGGAAGTGTCCACGAGCAGGCTTTTGCAAGCACCCTACGGTGCATGCTCTGAGAACGCCTGGACACACACAAGCGCACTGAGCCCGACACTGTATCACATCCTGCAGGGAAACATGTTCCAGTGGAAACACCAGCCGCCGAGTGGACATCACACCCAGCTGACCACCCGTGCACGAGGGGCCTGATTAATAGAAAGCACCAGGGTGGCTGCCAACTGCACCAAATTGTGTTCCCAATCTTACACTCTCCAGCAGCGGCAGGCTTTGCGCTGGTTCTGGAGGCATGAGGTAGCATTCTGAGTAATAATTAATGAGAGGAGAGTAGAACAAACAAGCAACCTGCATCAAATGGCAGGAGGATCATTCTGCTATTGCTTCATTTGGCTTTGGATCAGAGAGGGTCAAGGCGCAGGGACACCCACGGGAGCACCCAGCTGCTCGCCAGGACCTATTCAATCTGCTCTGCTCCTAATCACCCCACATCTCTTCACACCTCTCCTCTCTAAAACAACTGAGGGCAGAGAGACCTACCCCCACCTCCTCCTCCCCTCTGCCACAGACCCCTGAGCCAGCACCAATCAGCCAGCTCCTTCTAGTGCAGAGCCTTCTAGTTTGTTCTCAAATGAATGGATCCTTTGTTAAACCAGAGGCCCTGTCTTCATTAGTAAGTCCTAACCCCTAATAGACGTGTTTTTCAAAGAAACACACAGTGATTATCTCAAGCACCAAAGAAACAGGCATGCACAAGGTATCATTTGACGACAGGCAACAGATACCTCCTCCAGCTGCTAACAAATCCCACAGCAGACCTGCCCACCTCTGCCGAGAGCTAGAAATGTATTTCATTCCTAGATGCTTACACCTGTCGACAAAGAGGAAAATTAAAAGGAGAAAAGAAGAAAAAAAAAAAGAAAGAAAGAAAGAAACCTCAGAAATTGCTGGCAGTGACTTGTAATCAGGCTTCCCACTGGCCACCCTACAGCCTCTCAGAACCCAGGCAGGCCTCAGTCACTGTTGGGGACAAATCTGCCACCAAGTCATGCCCGGCCTCACCGCATGGCCATGTACTGTGGCTGAATGTCCGCAGCCCGAGCAACACGTTCAGCTCTGCAAGCGAGAACTGCGTCCTGTGAGCCACCTGTCCCCGAGCCAGCCCCAGGGCGGGCGTCCGGCCCCTGTGGTCTCTGCTGCTCACCTCATTGATGAAGGAGTGAGCTCCCTGCGGGCTGAGCAGCAGGATGGCACGGCGCAGCGTGTCCCGGTAGCGGTTCAGCTCCTCCGTCTTCATGGTGGTGAAGAGGCTGGTGAATATGTGGCTGATGTTCTTGTCTACCTTTTGTAAAGACACATCAAGGCCCAGCCGAGAAGCCTGGTCCAGGAAGCTCTGGAGTCCACGGATGTCTGAGCAGCCAGATGAAAAAAGAAAATGGCTTGTAAGTACCAAGGGACCTGCAGGGCACCTGGTTCTAACGCACCCCACCCACTCCCTGAAACAGGGGCTTTACCTGCTTTGGTGGCCTACAGAGGCTGAAAAACACTGATCCAAACGTTCCTCCCCTGGACCCAGCCCAGGGGTGACTATGTCCCACCAGGATGAGCCCTTTCTGCCATCCAACAGGTGCCATGACCAGAACACACCCTGCACAATCAGCAGCTCTTTCCTCCCTAAACGGGCCTGGGCCTGGCAGCTCTTTTGCCCCGGGTGCATGGGCTGGGGATTCCTAGCCCCACCTCCCTCTGCATCTTGCAGCTGAGGTTTCTCCACCTTCAAGGGCAAGCTGAACACATTGCCCACCCTGACCAGAGCTGGCCCAGCATGAGGACATGCCCAGTTTTTTCCCTGGGCCCCTGCTCCACAATCTCCTGACAGGCACAGCCTGGAAATGAATGGCATGGCACCCAGTCCTGTGGCAAGGGACTCTGTCTTGCTTCCTTGAACTCTCCCTTGACATGCTCTTCCCAAATGGGTGACGCACCCCAACTCCAGATTAGTTCAGGGCTAAGTATGTGGCCCTTGGGCAAAGCCCCTGCCAGACAGGCTGACAGAACATTCATACAGGCCATGCAGACCACCTTAATCATCTGACACGGCCCTACTAGCCAAGCCAGCTGGCTTCCCCAAGGAGACCTGCCTAAGACTGGCCCTGGCCCTGAGACAAGCAGGCCTGAGCAGGAGACACTCTGACCCACAGTATCATCGAAGCCCCCAGGTCCTGGCCTGAGCCTTTCTATTCCAGGGCCCAGTAAATTTCTTCCATCTAGGCCAACTTGAGTTGCTTTTCTGGCACTGGCAGCCCAAAGTGCCAATCCATAGCTGGGCCATTTCCTCTGGCCCACTCCGGCATCCATCTCACAAGGCTGACCCTCACAAGGATGCTCTACTCTCTCCATGCTCTGGGGCACCCCTGTGCAGGCCTGGACCCATCCAGTCACTGAGAATCAAAATCCCAGCAAACAGTGTGAACTCAACAGGTTTTGTTCCCAAATAGCTCCTCTGCCAAACTGCCTGTGCGTGTCCATTCCACAAACGCTGGACTGCCACACAGAGAAGCAAACACACTGCTATGGCTGCCATGACTAGAGTACTGGGGGATAAGCACAGGGTCCACCCTCCCCAAACAGAAGGACCCCAGCACTTAGGGTTGAGCATACTCTCCATCTCTCCAGCAAAGGGCCCATGCTTTTTAAGCCTCTACTTGCTCATGAATAAACCATGGGTCACAACTTCCAACTACCAGTTTTCTGGGGCTCCGAGGGACAGGGTTCTTCCCACTTGGCTCCCAGGAACCTGATGTCCATGGGCAAGAAGGGTGTGGCAGTATGCGGATGAGCATGCTAGGAGGCCATTCTAGAGAGAGTGAATGTGTGCCCAGTATTCAAGCCCGCAGCACATTTTCCAGTCCAGCCATGACCTCAGGCAGGCCTGGATCCTGGCCTGGGAGCACAGCCTCCAATGCAGGAAGGGGGAGGCACCAGATAGCAGGGACACCAGGCCAGACCCAGGTGGCCTTAACAGAGGTCCCCCATAAGCCAAGGAGTGTTGGTCAGCCAAGCCAACACATAGGCTCCTGCCACCAGGCACCCAGACCCTGCCCACTGCCCCAGCCATCCTCGCCCTTTGGGTCCCCAGAGTGGACACACAGCTCAGGACCCAGAACTGCAGGCTGCTGACAGCAAAGTGGAAAAAGATTAACAAAAAAAAAAAAAGCTGTTCTTTATTTTGTTTTTAACTTGCACACAGTAATTGTACACATGGAGCACAATCCATGCATGTATACATAAGAAAATCAGGGCAATTAGCCTGTCCATTATTCATACATTCACTAGCTCTTTATGGTAAGAACATCCACAATCCACCCACCCTTCTAGCAAGTTTGCAATATTCAGGACAATACTGTCAACCACAGTCACTATTCTGAGCAACAGAATATTAGGATTTCTTCCTCTCTTCAAACGCAATGTTGTACACTGACCAATCCTTCCCTACTCCCTCCTCAGCCCCTCCCTGGCCTCTAAGAACCACTTTTCTACTCTACGTCTCTGAAAGCAACTTTTTAGGCACCACACAGAGAGATCATGCATATCTGTTTATTGCAATGCTATTCATAATAGGGAAGATACAGAATCTACCTACGCATCCACCAGCTGACACATGCATAAAGAAAACGTGGTATATACTCACAACGGAATACTATCCAGTCACAAAGAAGGATCGAGTCTTGTCACTTGTGGCTATGAGAACAATCCTGAAGGATGTCATGCTAACTGAAATAAGCGTGGCACAGATGTTAAGAACAACTTTGTACCCTGTCAGAAAGAGTGGCAAAGCACGTGCACACAGACACTTCAAGGCACAAAGGACCAGGAGGCCCAGCCAGGTGTTCTCAGGCTGGTGCCACCCCAAGGCCTGTCCTGTCCTGGGCATGGCACAGCTAACACCTGGCCCTGGAAGCTGGACAGTGTTTCCAGACTACGCATCACCCATGCCCACGCCAGCAGCAGACTCCTATGCCTGGCACCTGACCACTTTCTACCAACCCTAATGAGAGTTTCCTCCTCCTTCTGCAGTGCTCAAAAACAGCTATCAGCCACTAATGGCTATGTAAGCTTTTATCAATAAATCAGTTTATTAAATTAATTAAAACAAAACAAAAATTCACACCCAGCTCCTCAGATGGAGGGGCTACATTTCAAGCTATGTCTGGCCACTGATCACCATGCTGGGTGGTGCAGATATGGAAAGACATGTCCTGGAGATACCATCTTCTACCCCACTTGGGGTAAAGGATGTCCCCAAGAGACCAACTGCCTTCAGGACCTTGGTAAGAGCATCCCTATTTCTCCGCCCTTTCCCAGTCACTTGGAAGTGCCCTCCATCTCAGGCTCTGGCATTGGCCTATGGGACAATGATGAACTCAATGTGAACAGAGCCTTGAATAAGTATCTTTCATTGCTGCTCTTGAACATCCTGGGCCAGCCTGCTGGAGGGGAGCAGAGACAGGTAGGGAGGAGTCAGGCCACCCCAGCAGCCACTGCGGCCACACACGGCCAAGTTCAGACACAGGAACAAGGCCAGAGCACAGACACCTGACTCCTGCTCTGAGCTTCTAAGTTTGGGGTAGTTGCCCAGAAATAGCTAGCTGATAGGCCAAGGTCAGTGGCTGGACTAAGTCTGGTATTTCTTATAAAGGTGGAGATGAAAGTCAGTCTACACCGAACCACACCACCACTTTGCCCCACGTGACTGCCACCATGGAGTTGAAGGAGAACAATGCCATGTGTCCACAGGCAGCTTCTGTAGCCCTGGCTTTCCCTGGGATACCAGTAGTCCTCAATGTCTACTGGTAGACTTTGGCTGTGCCCCAGATCTGAGCACAGCAGACAGAACAGGCCCAAAAGTGGACCCCTGAGAGTCCCATCACCAGAATGTCTTCTCCTCTTAGCACCTTCAAAGACCACTGTGAAGCTTCACAGTGGCAGGGACTGCCCCCATCTGAGAGCCTCCTTCTGCACTTTCACATGCCATGTGCACCATGACAGCCCACTTATGAGTCTGGGGCAGTCACCCAGGTGGCCCTGGAGACTTCATGCATCATGCAGCACGGCCAGACCTCTCAGGCTAGGAAAGGGGCCTTTTGGCTCTTTCACTGAGTTCCCTTCTGCCTAGAGTCATGTCAACCCATGGGATTGTTTCTTCTCCTTAAAGACCTGGAGGTGACAGGGGCAGGTGGCAACTATCTATGGACCCACATGTACACACAGGACATGTAGAACACAAGCCCTCAGAGCTGCTGTCCACCCTCAGCTACTGCACTTCCGGCTGTCTTCAGGCAGCCCCATTGGGCTGAGCCATCAGAGAGTTTCAGATCCGGCTGGTGCCTCACTCCTGGAATTAAGGATGTCAGCTGAGGGCTGCATTCCCATGGCCCCTGGCTGCACTGCTGGTCCCACTGGGCTCAAAAGGTCAATTCTCAGCCTGCTCTCCTGAGAGCCCTTATGCAACCTCAGGAGGAGGGCGGAACCAGAGCAGCCAGCAGGAGCACAGGCCAACTTTGCAGCCGCCCGCCCAGTCCCCAGGAAGGGGGCCAAGAAAGCCTGCTTCTCTGCAGCAGAAGTCATCCTCCCTCTGCCAGAAACAGACTTCCGTAATGTGCAGAACCAAATCAGATGCATAGCTTAAATACCGCATGCTTTTGCTTACTGGAGAAACCCAAAGTATAAAGAAATGAAGGCACAAAGGAAAAGACAGATCACAGGAAACAAGGAGTCAGACCCTTTGCAAATGGCAAGGGGATGGGGAAAGGGAAGGGTTGCCTTGCCACACAGCAGGAGGCACGTGGTCCCCAGACTAGAGGGCTGAGCTGCAGGGTTCCGAAGAACTGTCACACAGGCATTCTTCCCTTAGAGAAGCTAGGGCATCCAGGGCACAGGGCAACACTGTTCCTGTGGGGAATGTGGCATCACAACACCCAAGACATGCCTTGGACCCACATCAGCCCCACCCAGGCTCCAGCTTAGCAGCAACCTTTGGGTCCTCAAGGGCTCCCACAGCCAAAAGTCTTTCCAGCCCCCAGCCTTGAGGCCTCGGGTACTCACCTGCACCTGTCTTCCCCCACGCCTGTCCTCCCCCTGTTCCCTGGATCGCTCCCATGCATGAGAGGGGCACACTAAAGGAGCCACAGCATCTTCCCTGTGGCAGGACTAACAAGCTGGGGCCTGAGCACACGCCAGAAAAGATAAACAGATATTTTCCAAAGGTGATAAGAGATAAGAGCCATGAGGGGGCAGCCCTAGAAATGGCTGGGGAAGAACATTCAAGATAGAAGCCACTGCATGCGGGAAGTCCCCAAAGGAGGCTTCTTTGATATAAACAAGGATGGGTCTTGCTCACCCATGACAGAGTCCAGACTAAGAGAAGGAAGCTAAGGGTGAATGGGCACCAGGAACTGCCAGGGGCAGAGGACAAGATGTGAGTTCCCTCCGCTGGCCAGCTCCCTGGTGCTGGCACTTGTGGGCCACTGGCCTGTGCCCCCAGAGTCTGGCTCCACCCATGTCACTCTGCTGGAAGGCTCTTCCAAAATCATCAGCACATGGAAGACCCAACCCACCTCTGTCTTCCACGGGTGTCCAGAGTGTCTAGCCTGTGACCGCCCTGCAGCTCTCTTCCCTGGGCTTCCAAACACAGTCTGCCCCTCCTAGTCTCCTCACCTCCCTGTCTGCTTCCCTTCACACTCCTGGGCTTCCCCTTTCACTATCCACCGTGTCTGCTGTCACACTTCTGAGACACCTAAACAGAATCTAGGACATAGATTGGCAAGCACATCTCAAGCCACCACCACCAACTCCTTCCAGGGATCTTACATGATGGCCTCCATCAGGCACCATGATATCTGGTCACTAATGCTTTCTTCTAGAATGTTCTTTCTTAAGGTCAACATCTGTTCATAACATGGCCTGCCTCTAACCTTCAACAAGTAACAAAAGCTCATTAAAAGTTGACAAATTAACATCCTCAAAAGGATCACTTAATCAAGTCATAAACAAGTAGAAAATTGTCTAGAGACTTTATTGATGCACACAAAATAAATACCACATTTCTTAGGTTGGAATAAGAGATGTCTGGTCCTAATAGGTTAAGAACACTACCACCACCACTTGCCCCTCCATGGAGATCGATCACTTGATTGATCGCTCTCACACTTGCTCTCTCTCTCTCTCTCTCTCTCTCTCTCTCTCACACACACACACACACACACACAAACACACATTCACACAAACACTCACACAGACACTCTCTACCTGGGTGGTCCTAGTTTGAAATCTACAGACCAATCCTTCATAAAGACCCAGCTGTAACCAGTTTCTTTCTTGGGCCAACTCAGAGCCTGAGGCAGAATCAATCACGCCTCCCTCACATTTAATAATATTGAGTAATATTAACACTCAAAATTAGATAATGCACTGTAGGAAGCAGGTACTCAGTCTTCTTTATTTCTCTATCCAACTCAAGTCAGTGTCTAGCATAGAGTTAAAATATTAAAAGTTTGTGAAAAATGACTGTGTCAGCAGAGGCCTGTAATCCCAGCACTCTGGGAGGCTAGACAGGAGGATTGCAAGTTCAAGCCCAGCCTGTACAAGTCAGTAACTTAGTGAAATTCTATCTCAAAAAGAACATGTAAAAAAAAAAAAAAAAAAAGGTCTGGGGACGAAGCTCAGAGCACAGACTCAGGGTTCAATCCCTAGCACCACAAAAATAGTTAGTAGATTGAACTACACCAAAGCAAACCCATTTAAAGCCCGGTGCAGAGGCAGTAGCCACAACATGACATGTCCACAAAGGTACAGAAGTGAGGCTGGGAAAGCTTTTCCAAAATCTAAGGCTACAGTTCTGACTATCTCCATACTCTGATAAAGATCAGATAGTCACCAGGTATTTTAAATACTTTTTGTCAGAAAAGTAATTAAAATGAAAGAACATACTTCCAATTGCCTCCCTTACTACTTCAATTTCCAAGAAAGGCCCAGCACAGAGAACACTTCGGAGGAACAGCATACCATCTGGAACGCACGTATCTAGGCATGAAGCCTGCCACCTCACCCCAGACGAGTTCGCAGTCATAAGACTTCGGAGATTACTGGCGAATTTTCCAAAGGCTGAGAGACAACTTTGATTCTGCAGATTTTTTTAGACTTCTTTCCTATCTGAGCCCCCAATGAAACACTTGTGAACTCTTCCCAGATATAGCCTGCCTGTCGTGCTGCTTCTTCCCTCAGATCCTGTGCAGGCTCTATGGCCCCTCCCTGCTCACCCCCAAGCCAGATGCTGCTGTCACTGTCAAGGGGGTGCTGGAGGCCAGGTCTAAGGGAGGAAGCAGCCACATTTCCAAGAAAAGAGATGACAAAGACACACGTGCTGTCGCCCCTTTCACCAGGAGTCCCTCTGCCCTCTTCCACAACCCTTGGGGTACCTCACCTGCCCATGAATTTGTAGTTATATGTGCGTTCTTCCCTCCCTTCCTCCTTCCTTTCCTTCACTTATGCTTTCTTTCTCTTCCTTCCCCTCCTTCCTGCCCACCTCAAACACTTCCTGAGCACTGTCTGAAGCTAAGACTTCCCGGACCTTCCCTAGGAGCTCATGAGGCTCCAGGTGAGGTGGGCCAAAGCTGGGCGTGGCTCCCTTCTGTCCTTTCCTGGAGGTTCCCATGCTCCTATGCGCCGTGACGGGCTTGGCCTGCAGACCACACTGCATGAATAAATAAATGTATTGTGATCCACTGGTGCAAGAGACTGTAGAAGTCAAGCAGAGCACCAGGCTGCCCAGTTCAGCAAAGGGAGGTGGGGGAAGCACAGGTGCAGCCCATGAGACTTGCTCTGCATATCAGGAGCCAGCCCTTCCCTGCTGTGGGGTGACGGAGTTCCCCAGAGTCTGGACAGGAGTTGTCTTTAGGTGCACAAAAGAGGCTACCACTCTGGGAGGGAGGCCTCCCCAGTACAGGTCACAGTGCCTGCTGCTCGGACTACAGGCAAGGTGGCCCGGGGGGGCCCTCCAGAGTGACCGCCCACCCCCATCCTCAAAAGCCCACCCCTGCACTAGCTCTTCCATTTTGTGTTCTCATGACCCACACCTGGCACCTCTCTGACCCCAGAGGGCAATTCCCTGATGTGAGACAGGGACTCCAGAGCACCCCAATGCAAACCAAGCCACGCTGAGCCCATACCCCATCTTTTCTATAGTTTCTCACAAGATGGGCCCTGTCCACTTGCCCAAATCACTCTCACCTCAGGGATCAAACACGTAGGGACAGCACCATGCTCAACACTGTTATTCAAGGCACCCAATCCTAAGCTGCTCATCGCTCTGTCCTCCACTCTCCCAGGGACACCATGGTAAGGCCCTTGCTGACAGGCCTTCCGCTTCCCTGTGTGATGTGGTGTGGGCTGCCCTCCTCTTGGATCTGTGACTATAACAAACAGTGGCAGCTGTCCCCTGACCTGTTGGCCTTGCATATCTAAATGTTAATAAGGCTATATTAGAACTCTGGAGTCCCAGCCCAGGCGCAGCGTGGGCCAGATCCTCTCCCAGCCCCT
>NW_004524708.1:6471826-6497366 GCF_000260255.1 Octodon degus
AACTCTGGTGCTCAGTGTCCCATGATTCACAGTACCTCAGATACGGACACAACTTCTATGCTCACCAACAGATGGATGGAGTCAGGCTTAGTGCTGGAAGCCTGTAACCCCAGCACTCTGGGAGGCTGAAGCAGGAGGATTCCAAGTTCCAACCCAGACTGGGCAATTTAGTGACTTAGTGAAAACCTGTCTCAAAATGTAAAAAGAAAGGAAAAGGCCTGGGATGTAACTCAGTGTGAAGGCTTAGTTTCAATTCCTAGTACCGAAAATGAACAATAAAAATGGATAGATGGATGGATGGTTGGATGGATGGATGGATGGATGGATGGATGGATGGATGGATGGATGGTGGATGGATGGATGGTGGATGGATGGATGGGTGGATGGATAGAGGACCCACCCACCCATGGATCATCCACCTCACATGGATGACTCCCTGTGAGCTAATTCCCGAGAAACTATGCCTACCAACAATATTGGAATGTCCACAAAGAACTTACTAATCAGTTAAGAAAAAGAATGAAATGTGGGGCACACATTACATTAAGTAAAGTAAGTCAGGCACAGAAAGACAAACCCCACACGACTTCTATGTGGAGTGTAGAAAAACAGAACGCACAGTAACTTGGAATCCAATGGTGGTTATCAAAGGCTGGGATGACAGGAAATGAGGGAGATGTTGGTTGAGGGGTACAGACTTTCAGGTTTACATGGGGTGAATACATTCCAGAGATTTATGGCACAAATAATACCTATGATTAATAACAACACATTGTATATTTGAAAATTGCAAGAAGAGTAAATTTTCAGTCTCCAAACGCGAAAACTAATACATGTTAAATGTATTAATACATGAGCTAATGCACATGTTAAATGGCTTCATCTGCCCATTGTACAGTGTGTGTGTGTGTGTGTGTGTGTGTGTGTGTGTGTCCACATGTCAAGCTGTACACTCTCAACGATTACCCATCCAAGCTGGAAATAAACAAATAAACCCCCCTTGTGCATGGCAGCCTGGGTCTCAGAGCTCTGGGAACTAAGCCTTACTCGCTCTCCCGCAAAGGGCTCAAACTCCACCTAGCTGACCAGGCAGCTGATGGTAGTCATCTGCCTGAGCCCATCTCTTCATCCCCCAAACAGAGGCGCCCCATTTGTCTCCTTACATTTCAGTTGGGAGGTGCCAAGCAGACACTGGGTGCTGCAGCTCCTTCCCAGCACAGGAAAACACCCCCAGACAGTCCTAAAAGGAGCAAGTCATTTCCCTTGTTCTACAGGGCCAGACAGACAGACGGCTTGACCACACAACAGGAGACTAACAAGGTCGCTGCTCCCTTCTGCAAGAACAGAAACCTCAAAGCTGTAACGCAGCTGAAGCGGAAGGTCTGTAGTTGAGAATTCTCCAGAAAGGGAACGGTGGCTGCCTCAAATTAGGGCCGCTAATATCCAGAAGACTTTGCTCAGCAGGTTTCAGGACCAGCTGTAAAGCACAAGAGGGCAGGGTGGTCAGGATGATTTCCTGTGGGCGCATTTGGGGGGCAGCCAAATCAGACTCAGGGTGCCCAACTCAGGGTGCCCAAGAGACCCCCCACACATTCCCTAACACAAGGGTAAGCAGTGCAGGCCACTGCCTGGCCAGAGCACACTCCATTTCTCAAACTCTATTCCCTTCCATTTAAAAAACAAACACAAGGGAAAAACATTTTAAATAATCAGGCTGGAAGATCGAGATTAAAAACAATTTAAAATAAACCTCTACTCTGGCACTCTGGAAAAAAAACATACCACGCTGCATTAAGTGCTTTGAATTAAGTAAATTACACCAAGTAACTAATTTACATAATGATCAAGATTTGCATTTTACACATGTTATAATGAAAATGGGGTTATAAAATAATTCTTCACCAACTTCTGTTCCGAGTTGGGTTCCAGTATTTTGGAGAAAATTCTGTGGTATTTATCTGCTACTATCTTTCATGTTTCAAATTTCTGGTTCCTTCAGTTTTTTTATAATCTGGCAGGTCCCTTATTCCCATTGCAATAAATAGTGCCTTTGATTTGCAATTCCCCTCCGTCCACTGAGTGAGATCACATTTTAAAGGATCTGTAATATGCTAATGACTTTTAGAATTTTCACAAAGTTTGATGTCCCATCTCCTTTCACAAACAAGGTATTCGGTATTGATTTTAGTTGTTTTCCCTCCAAAATTTGCAGGGTTGGGTTTCATACCCAACTGTTGTGTTAGAGGCTGGCTTTTCTGGACGCAGATTCACTGGGCCTGGCATCTCCTGGCAGGATTTGAGCTCCCTCTCCCAGAGCTTACATCACCCATTTCCTATCTCCCTCTCTGCAGCCTTTCCACTTCACAGGAGAGAAAACTAAAGGCCATGGGGTTGAGTCCCTCCACCAGCACCAGATGAGCAGCCCACAGCTGGGCTTGGAGGCAGCTTTGCCTTCCCTCCTGACCTCTGTCTCATTAAGTAGACTCCCAAAGCCCTGCTAGAGAGCTAATTCCCAAGGAACTACCCCTACCAGCAATGTTGGAATGTCCACAGGGCCCCCAAAGCAGATGCCTCTGCTTTCTGTGAAGACAGTGGCCAGTAGCCTTGACTGTGGCAGGGGACTATGATGACCACATGCCATGGTCCAATGCTTGTGTCTCCCAAAAGGCAGATGTTCAAATTTTGGTCCCAGAAACATCAAGAGGTGTGGCCCTTGGGCTGTGGTTGGAACAAGTGGTGCTGCCCCATGATGCTGAGGGCCCTTGCAAGAGAAGAGAAGACAAGACAAAGACGTGGGGTCTTCCTCCCTACACATGTGGGACACAATGGGAAGACCAGCAGGAGGCCCTAACCAGACATGGGATCTGGCATTGACCACGGACTTCCCACCTCCAGAACTACTAGAAATAAACACAGTAATACCTTTTCCCCTGGTATGGAGGGTTGAAGCAAGGAGTGCTGAGCTAGCTACATCTCCACTGCTTTTCTTATTTTTTATTTTAAGACAGGTTTTTACTATGTTGCCCAGGCTGACCTTGAACTTGCAACCCTCCTATCTCGGCCTGCTGAGTAGCTGGAATCACAGGGACAAGCCTGTATGTGAGACACATTTCCACTGAAGCTTAAGCTGTTAGAGCACAACACAGAAGTATCAAGCCCTGATATTGTGCCAGACACTACACTAAACTGTTTCATTAATCCCCATGACAGCCCCAGGCCTTGCCCAACCATGAAGAGACAGAACTGGGGCCCAAGCCTGGCTTCTCCAACAATCCCAGAGGTAGAGTCACATTTTTCATCACACCAAGGCACCTGGGAGGGAGGAAAGTACACAGTCCTGACTGTGTGTGGATGCCAAGCTAGTGCCAGGCAATCACCCCTCATCTGAGCCTGGGCACCACTCCTGGGCAATTCCAGGACTATGTCCATCTTTCACACAAGTCCCTGGCTCTGAACAGAGCTGGAAGTACAACTCTGGATCTGCCTGCTGCAACAAGCTCTGCTCTCTGTGCCATACCAAAGCACAGGAACCCCCATCCCAGAACTCCAGAGCAGCCCTCCACCTCATCCGGGCACCCAGTGCTCCAGAGAAACCACACGGCATGCTATAGTCTTGTTGTTAAGAACAGCAAGAAGATGAAAATGTGACGCATGTCATTACCAGCTGCTAATTTGCAATCAGTATTAATAACTGACATTACACAGTGAAATGCAGCATCTTCATTAGTTCTGTAAATTATCACCAAGGAGGAAGCACCCAGGGGACTAGAAGCAGCAGCCCAGACATGAGCTAGATGACTTGGAAGCAGCCTGGCTGGGCTCTACTTCTGCAACCCTGCCCCAGGTACCACTGGCCCACCCGGCAGGGCCCCTAGCATCCTAGGTATGTGCAGGGTGCCAGTCACCATCCAGCACTCCCAAGCCCTCAGTGACAATATTTGGGACCTGGCAACCTTCTCCCCTCCCACTGTCTGCAAGCCCTGTCTGGTACCCAAGCAAGCCATGGCCCATGGTGGGTCCTACAGAGGTAGCTTGAAGGAGCTCAAAAGATAGATGCAAGCAAGCAAGGTCTTGAGACTGCTGGGAATAGCGGGTCCCACTAAAAAAGGGTCTGCTTATCCAGATCATGTGGGGAGAAGGATTCACAAAGCCTGCAGGAGCAGGGGGTTAGATCTTACAGGATGAGAAGAAATTCTCCACACAGACAAGAGAGGGAAGAATAACTGGACTACAGGGCCACAAGGATCAAAGACCCAGCAATGATTCTGTGTGGGTAGGAGAATGGGCAGCAGGATGACCCTGGTGACATTTATGGATGGGAGGGCATCAGGGTGGCCTGCCAGTCAGCTGAGGCCAGGACCAAACCCACCGCTCCTGCCCAGCACAAGCCAGGTTCCTGAGACAGAAGACAGGGAAGGTGGCCCAGGTTGTAGTGTGGTCCCTACACCTGGCTCTGTGCCTGAGTGTCCTCTGCCACCCATGGCAACAGCCTTGCAGCCCAAGCAGTTGTGGCCCAGGTCTAACAGAGGCTGCTTCTAGGCAGAGCTGGGGCTCCCAAGAAGAGGAAGGGGTGGGCTTTGGGGCCTGGCACAGGGACAGTGGTTTCACCCCTTGGCCTGCACAGGACTCAGATGCTGTCTCTGTGAAATGGGAGTGGACAGAAACATACTGGTCACTGAACATAAAGCACCTTAAGTGAGCCCAGCATGGGGGGAGGCTTGGCATGGACACCACCTACTTCAGGGACACTACTACAACACCATCATCCCTTGCCCTCCTGGTCCCGCCAGCACAGGCTTTGTCTTCACGGCTCTCCACTAAGCTCATGACAAGTGTGCTTTAACTTATGTGCACAATTTACATAATTACTCTCTGATATTGACTCGGTTTTAATTTGTCTTCTCTGGAACTTGCCTCGACAAAGGCTGTGCCAACCATATCTGAGAGTAAAGCCACAGCAAGCACTCAAAGATGCCACTGTCCCTACCTAGAAGTCCCCCAAGAATGCCACGGCTGCAGAAGGAGCCCCCTCGCCAAGGACAACTCTCACTGTCTGAGACCAAGGGTAGGCAATGCTGGGCACAAGCCAGGACAGTGTTACAGAGAGGTGGCCAGGCAGATGCAGCAGGCAGTACACAGGTTGGGAGGGTAAAGGCGGCATTGCCTGGGCACTCCTTGGTGCAGCAGGGGTGGGTTGCTCCGGGCTCACACAGATGAGGTGAGCCTGCAAGGCAGGTCAAGGGCTTGACTGAAAACTCCAGGTGGCAACTCAGTGAGAAGGCAAAGGCTGGAGCCAGCAGCAAGCCAGGGCCCAGGAGGACCCAGCGGAGCCCAAGCATTGAGGGTGGGGGTGGGGTATCAGCTGGGGAAAAGGTAGTAGAGGAAAGGATAAGGGCGGCAGAGGTGTTCAGCAGAAGCCTGCTGCTTGCTGCCAGGAGGGGCACCCTGCTGAACCCCCATGCACGGCACGTGCACACACTCACAGGTTTACACACTCACGGTTACTCTCACACACACTCCACTGGAACCGGCTTATACTACCTTATGAGAGCCCAGTGTTACTTTTTCAGGAATTTAGAGGGCAACTTGCCAAACACAAACCTATAACTGATTATTTTGCAAACAAAAGGGATATATGTACAGTGCTCCCCACCTTCTAACTCGTTTGCTGCATTTTATCATTACCCACGCCTGGAGGCTACTTGCGCTGCCACGTGTAAAATTCGATGTAGCAGTGCGTCCATTCTTCCCATCACCACGCTCGAAAGCAGCCGTGGCCAGAAGACCTGCACCAAGGAAGTCAGCAAACACTAGAAATCATGGCTTGTGCTCTTCTTGGATAGCTGATTCACAAGTTGTTCGCAGACCAGCACACAATTCCCATCTCCCACACCCTACGCAGGCACAGCTACCTCTCAGCATCTGTGGGTCAGGTCCAGGACCCCCTTGGATATCAACGCTGTGGATGCCCAAGGCTCTTAGAAGAAACGAAGCAGTGTCTGCATACAAGCTGGGCACATCTTCCGCGGTGCTTTACACCCCCTCATGATTACGCCTAACACCTAAACTCTGTAGGTGCTGCGTAAACAGTTGCTACACTGAACCGTACAGGAACCACCGCCAAGCAAAAGAGCATCCATGCCGAGTGTAGACTCATTGATTGAAAATATTTTAGCCTCACAGCTAAGGGAGTCCACAGACGTGTAACCTGCAGATACAAGGGGAACTGCACCCATATGCATGCACATATGCTCACACACCCACACTGACACACACACATGTGCCAGCACAACTCGAGTTCACATACACTCATGTATACATTTGCACACATGTATATGCATACACTCACACATGCTTAGACACAAACCTCTCCCCCTAACACTATTCAGTGGCCTGAAGCCAGGTCCATGCTCAGGGAAGATCTGGGTACTGTAGGGCAGAAAGAACAGTGACCCTGGCAGGGTCACCCTCACACCCTTTCAGCCCCGTTCCCCGGATAGTTGACATCTGGGCTGCCTCCCCACACTACCAGGAAGCCAGAGCTTGCAACCTTACTCTGGCCCTTGGAAAGCAAGATGACAAGAGAAATCGGTTATAACCAGGCTGGTGGTCAGCAGAAACTGTGAGCTTTATAAAAATAGGATGATGCAATGGGTGCTCTGGCACAAGCAGCCAGGCCTTCATAGGAGCAAACCCAGGTGGACAAGGGCCTCTGTGGCCCATGTACCCCTTCTTCCAAAACATAGCTGCTAGATCCCCTAATGAAACCCTCATCTATATTAATTAAGAGTCAGGCCTAATGGGGCTGCCAGCCCATCCATCACAGCTGGTTGCCTCCCGCTTGAACCTCTTGGGCCACATTGCAAATGGGATGTGGGGTCAGCCCAGGGGAGCAGGATGTAATCCTGAAATATAATTTGAACTTTCCTTCCAAAATACCAGCCTCGAGCTTATCCATCACCTGTCAGCCCCCCTGGGTCCACCACAGGCAAGAACCAGACCACAGAACCATCTATCACCAGCCGCCCAAAGGACCTGGAAATGCCAGGGCCTCTCCCAGGCTCCATAGAAGATGCAGACAGCTGGACTAATAGTCTGATCAATGCCAGTGGGGCAAACATCTGTAACAGGGACTGTGGCTTATGGAGACAATGCCACCACTGGTGCTGCTGCTGCTCCTCCTCTTCATTTACCTCCTCCTCCAAGGGCAGGTCTCCTTCCCACTCAGAGCTGAGGCGGGCAGCTTACGGAAATGAGTCCTGACCTGTAGCCCTTCCATGCTGTCCCTGCACACTCTCATCCACTTCACCCTCAAGCAAGCCTAAGGAGGCAATGTGGTCCTGCTCTGCAGATGAAAAAGCTGTGGCCAGAGAACTCCCATGACGGTGCCTGAGAATAGGGCCTCACTCCTTCGAGCTCTGCTGCCTCCAGGCTAGTGACTCCAAGGACCATGGTCCACGCCCTGGTCTCTGGAGGAGCCCTGACTTCCAGGACAGCCTCCCTCAATATACATAGGGGCCAGCCAGCAGCAGCCGGTGTCCACAGACAACAGCCAGGGTTCTCAGCACAATGTAGACCACAGGACATCTTGGATCCAAGCTCAGAGCCCAGCACACAGTAGCAGATTGGTAAAATCACGTGGAGGAAATGTTTGAGCTAACACTGAAAGACAATCCTTTATCTGGGTTGGGAGCTCCAAGTAGCCCAGGCCTGATGCAAAAGCCCTCACCAGAGTTGGGCCACAAAAACAGCAAAGAAGGCCTAGCAAGGCTGCCACCCTAGGCTGGCCAAGAGCACAGGCTTCTGCACCTGGCAGCCTTCCCAGGGGATGTGACTTTGGGGACATCCTGTCAGGGTGCCAGGCACAATACCAAGCCTTGTCTCTATTGACCGTGGCTACCCCACAAGAGAAGAGCTGCTATTCGCCACTTTCACAGATGCTGAAAGTGAGGTCAGAAGTGTTAGGTAGCACCACCACAGCTCGGGGCAGTCCAATTGAAAAGCCCTTAGCTTCTCGGACACATAGGGAGACATCTGCTACCTTGAGCTCACTCATGACACTAAGTCTGCTCACCTTTCAGGAACACAATAATCCTCAGCAAACACACTCACCTTATGCCCACACCATGAACTTTCAGTCTGTCTGATGAAGGTCCCAGGACCTGGCTGCAGCAACGCCTCAGTGCCTACGCTGCCAAGCTCAGCCAGGCCCAGCACAGAATAGCAGCTGTTCTTCCAGGCAGTGGATGCTGGGGCTCCCAACAACCTCTTCCCCCATCCAGGGCCGCTTTTCTTACTCACTTTGCAACTCAACTGGAGATACAGATTCAGATTCTGAGTCGGAGTTTTCATGGTGATTATAGTGATTTCCAGTTTAGGAGAAAATGAGTATCACAGCCAGCATGTAGAATTAATCCAGCCCTTCTGGAGTGCTAATAAAACTCTGTTAGGAATGAAATGTGAGCAGTGCATCACAAGCCCTGTCACTGGGAGAAGACATGAATCCAAGGGTCTGTGGGTTGGCATAGGTTTAGGGGGAAAGGGTCCAGAGCTCCGGTGGAAGCTACCCCCACCCGACTGGCTATGTGCATCAGCACCAAGGACTCCCTGTGGGGCAGCTGATAGGGGAGGACCCTGGCTGAGAACCCAATGCACCACAGCAGGAGGCAGGAAGCACCAGGGCCTGTGGACCAGACCCTGCAATGGAGGCCAATGATTGGCCTGGCAGCCCCTGCTCCACCCTCAGGCTCCTGCTGGGAGAGGACCATGCCAAGCACTAGAAGCTAGAAAACTTCCCTTGGCAACAAGACAGGATGAGGGTTGCAGCAGCGGGGAGCAGCACCGGGCCTCAAGATAGGGAGGAAGGAAAGGGAGGTGACTGCTGAAGTTCCCAAGGCCATGAGGGCATCGGGAGTCCCCGGAGGCTGCTCAGCCTCTTGTTTCCCCTTGCTGACATCCTCCATTCTGGTGGCTTCACCTGCCTGCATCATTCCCCAGACTCTGGCAAGACTTCTAGACTCACCTATCCTCCCAGAAATGGGAATTGCAAACCTATCCCTGCCAAACAAGGGCTCTTGATTCTCAATCTCCAAGCAACTCTGCCCCCCACCTATCTCAATCAACTTTGCAGCACTACAACAAAACACCCATGATAATCAACTTATAAAGACATATGTGCCACTGTGGTGCCCAGTTCTGGAGCTTCAGGTCCATGACCAGTTGCCCTCATTGCTTTGGAGAGGCAGCACATGAGCTGGGAAATGTGGAGCAGCAAAACCACTCAACTCATGGCTAGGAAGCAAAAGAGGAAGAGGAAGAAACTGGGTCCCACGATCCCCACGTGCACACCGAGAGCCTCCCATGTGGCCTGGTCTTGTTAAGGTCCAGCACCATTCAAGAGCACCATCCTGGCTGGGACCAACCTTGGAACACACGAGCCTTTGGAGGACTCAAGATATAGACCATGGCACCGATCTAAGACAAAACAACACAAATCATCTGGTTGTTCCAGCTAAAAGAAATTTCCCTTTCCTCTTCCTCCACTATAACCCAAACACCAGGATAAAGCTACAGGTCTTCCCCACCACCACTGCCCCCTGGTCTGCCTTCCAGCACCTCTGTCCTGGTCCATCCCACCTTGCCCTCCTGCAGTCTGTCCACCTCATGGCAGAGACAGGGTTTCCCTAGCACAGAGAAGGCCAACTCCTTTTCCTGCTTTGCAGAATGCTCAAAATAAAATCTAATGCCCTCCCATAGGAGGTGTGAGGCTTGGCATGACCAGCCCTGCGGTGGTCCCCTCCCCAAGTGTGTGCTTACCCTCCTTCCCCACCCTCCAGCCTCACAACTCTCCCTCCTTCCTCCTTTAGAACACTCCATGGTTCGACACCACCTCAAAGACTTCACAATCTCTGTCCCTCTGAGACTTCTAAAATCCCTAGACTGGAAACGTATCACTTCCTTACCAACTCAAACATCGCTTCCTCAGAGGTCATTTAAGGGCTGCCTCATGGCCACACCCTCCCCCACTTGTGACTCTGCCACATGGCCCTGTTCCTCTCCTTCATGACACGTATCCATTCCTGTGACCATCTTCATGAATCTGTCCTCACACCCAGTGTTCCACTCCTTCCTCCACACCTAGAACAGTACTTGCCACATCACAGCACTCACCAAAGGTTTGTTGGTGGCCTCAGGAGGACTAAAGGACAGCAGGCCACCATGAGGAGAACACACATTCAGAAACTCAGCTCAACTCCAAGGGTGTGGCAGCATGGAGAGGTGGGAAGCTAGCAAGTCATTAGGGCTCCACCTCCTAGGAAAGGATTAATGTCTTCCTGCAGGAGCACTGGGGTCTCCTGAGACTGGATGAGTACCCTCAAGATCAGGACGTCACACAGCAAGTTTGGCTGCCTCGGCTGAATCCTGGTTTCCTGGCGAGCCAGGACAGATCTCCTACATGAACCCTCACCCTGTGGTTCCAAGCATGTGGTGTGAGATTCAGACTAACAGCAGCACATGTGAACAGGAAATTGGAGAAAGTCAGTGTGGGAAGGTAAAGGGCAGAGATACCTGCCTGATCCAACATAGAGATAGCTATGAAGAGTGACAGAATAAGAATTCTCTTGGTGGTATGGTGGCACACAAGCAGGCTGGAGAGAAGGCCTCATCTTCATGAAAGAAGTGGCAAGAAACGAAAGACCCACTCTTCTATCTAGAAGATGTTTCCGCGCACTGTGCCCACCGAATCCTAAACTCTACTGGAGCTGTCTTCCATAAAAGCCACGCCCCAAAAAAGACTAGAGCTCATTGGTCAAGAGAGGTCACATGATACATGCAAAGCCAATCAGAGTCTTTCCCTGCTGTTCAGCTCTAGCGACAGCGCTTCCAGTGTGAGGCTCAGATCAGAGCTTCCCTATCTCTGCTGCTAAGAGGGAAACCAGGCTGAGGGAGTCAGTCAGCCTGTTGGTGGAGAAGCAATGAAGAAAGACTGAGCTATATTCAAGTCCCCAGGTGCAGGGTCCCACACTCCACTTTGGCTGAGATGGCTTAGAGCAGGTTCCTGGCACCTGTTATCTGAAGAAAACAGCAGAAACACAGAGATGGGAAACGTGACTTACACTGTGTGGTGTATAGGGGGAGACTTGTCAGAAGGGACTTCAGGCACAGGCAACTCCAAGGTCAGGGTGGCAAGTTGGTAGCCAGCCCTGGACACCAGGGAACCCCTTGAATTGAACAGGACACAAATAGGGTTGGGTTAGCAGGAGTGAACTGGGGAGGGCTCCAGCCAGGAGCTGAAGAAATGCACTCAGAGCAGAGGTTCAAGGCATGCGAGGGGGAAAGCTGGCCCCAGGACCCTGTGGGCAGAGCAGACTAGCTGGTGACTGGGAGTCTAAAGAAGAAGAGCTCGGGCTGACTTGGAGCCTTCTGCCTTCTCTAGAAGCCTCACAGTGGCAGGAATGGACCCACAGAAGCGTTCACTCTCCTCAGCACCTGCAAACCCACGAGGGCACACCTCACCACCTGCAAATTAGAGGAGAGGTTTAATTTGTTCACATTTCAGTCCATGCCAGCTGGCTTCCAGGCAGGGCAGCATGGCTGAGGGACCTGTAGCAGAGGAAACCTGCTCACGGCATGGAGGACCGGAAGAAGAGAGCAGTCGAGAAGCAGCCAGAGGAGAAGCTATCTCCTCCAGGTCACACCTCCAGTGACCTCCATCTTCTGACAGGACCCCACCTTCTATCTCAGCTATATCACTCTCATAATGCAGTCACCCTTCAAAAGCCCCACCTATTAGTGCAGGAGGCTTTGGGAACTTCTAGATATAAACCACAATGAGGGAAGTGCGTCTTCAGAGAGGAAGCTGAGTCCTGCGGGAGGTGTTCACTAAGATGTCGGGGTGCATCCTAATCAGATGCTTGGGAACTTGGCTCTGAGAAGGTCAGGATTAAGCTGTCATTTGCAGTCTTCAGCACAGGCGAAATTATGGATTCCACCTGGGACTGAGGACAGGAAAAATATCCAGGAGGCAATAGTGCTAAAGCAAATGGGGAGCACGTCAAGAGAAGAAGGTGGCCCAGACCCAAGCACTACAGCCAGGGATGCTGCCTGTCCCAATAGCAGGGTCAAGTCCCCCAAAGCACCAGAGTGGGGTGACAAATGGAGGCAATACAAAGAACAGATCCCAATAGCCAGTCTTCTCCAGTGAAACAGAAGCAGTGGATTTGTTTCCAGGAACCAGCTCCATGACTGTGGAGGCTGGCAGGCCTGGAATCGGCAGGGCAAATCAGCAACTAGAGATGCTTGGGCAGGAGCCCAGGCCAAGGTATCCAGGCAGAGCCTCTTCTTCCACAGGGAAACCTTACGGTCTTCTTATGCCCTTTTCATTGATTGGCTGAGGCTCACCTGGGCTTTGGAGGACGACCTCCTTTACACACGATCACCTGACTGGAGATGTCAATTACATCCACGAAACACCGCCATTTTTGCAGTACCCAGATCATCATGTGACTGAAGAACTACCAAAGTGTCACTGATACTCAGAAGCTCGGTGGGGCACAATAAGGACTGTCTGTGTGGATGACACTTTCAAGGCACCCAGCTCTGGGGCAGGCAGGAATGTGGAGGCGAAGCAGAGAGGGGGGGAAGGAGCTGGATTCTTCTTCACCCCATGCGGAGGAGGGTGACTGGGAAGGAACAATGCAGAAAGGCTGGAGCCAGAGATGGAAACTGATCATTGATATACAGCACTGGGCAGATTTCAGGTACTGTACCCCACCCTCAGTGGAAATCAGGAGTTACCACACAGTAGCCATGAGACCCTCTGCTCTCTCTCCTGGACCCACTGGCTTCCTCAGAGCTGGAATGAAGGACTATTCCCTGAATCCAAGGGCTCAGGAAGCACTGAAACATCTGCCAAGGGGGAAGCACACAGTAGGTGCTCAAGGAACCTAGGGATATCCAGCACCTGCCATGCTTTCTCTCTTTCCCCTGGAAGCCCAGTACATGATGTGTCCAACTGCAGGACCCTTCCTTTGGGTGACTAGGAGCTGACATTTCTCAAGGACCTAAGTTCTCTGGCCATCTCTCTGGCTGCAGCTCACCTGGGCTTTGGAGGAAAACCTCCTTTACACACGATCATCTGACTAGAGATGTTAACTAGATCCATAAAACACCGCCATTTTTGCAAGCAGACTGGAATAGAGAGGGACACAAGGGTACTGGAGATAGCTGGCAGTGTGTCCATCTTAGAGATGCATGTGGCCTGAGAGTCCATGGCAGTGTGAGTCCTCCTCTTGTCCACAAGATGGGCCATCAGTAGCAGCATCTGCAGGAACACACACCACTGCCAGGGCTGCAGTGTCCTGCAGGCAGACGTGTGGGGTCTCTCTCCAGCAGCTCCCACAGGCTCACTAGGGCCCTTTGCAAGGACACTGCAGCCCATGCAGCAATGGACCAGTGCAGCCTACGCAGGGATCATGAGCAACCCTGGGAGAGGCCTGTTAGCAGGAGTTTCTACTGTAATCTCCTGTGAGACTGCAGCCTCCTAGGTGCACCACAGGCCAGAATCCTCCCTTCCACATGGTATGTCCACCCATCATCCACATTCTCAAGCCCCAAGGCTCCCTGGTCCCCACACAGAAGGTGCCCAAGCCTTCGTTTGGTCTGTGCCGTGGCACAGAGAAGGGCTGCCCTGGAATCAGACAGCCCTGGGCCCTAGTCTTGACATCATCACCCATTACCCAAAGTACCTCCAACCTCTCCATGCCTTGGTTTCCCCAGTAGTAACAACACCGATTAAAATTTTAAAAAAGAGAACTTTATCTATGCTAGAGGCCACTGTGAGAATTTAGTGAGTGATACCGGGTAATTGTGTAGGATACACTGTGGAGATGCTCCAATGAGAACCTGCCACCTGGTCCCACCAGCTCCAAACCATTCCCCACCCAGGAAATAGATGGTGAGCCCCTGTCCTGCGCTAATTTCCACCAGCCTTGACTTTTCAAATACTCTGCCCTGTACCACAGGCTCCAGCCCTGCCGTAAAGAGCTCCTGAGCATAAAATGGTCCTGTGCCAAGTCACAGAGGTTCAAAAGAGATGGCAAACTATTTAGAGGATCAAACCACAGAGACATCGGGACAAGCTGGGGACACAGATGAACACATGCGGGAAGCACACTGGGTTTCCTGGTCAGACTATGCCCCCTCAGAGGACAGAACAGGAGGTCCCACGCCATCCCGGTAGCAGCGACATAAGCCACTAATGGCTGCTAACCATTTAAACTATGCTAATTCAACTGAGATAAATCTAAGTAGAAAATTTCAAAACTCTGGTACAAGCCCAAAAAAGCAAACTATTTCATTATTTTTATGTTAATTACATGTTGAGATGATAATAATGGGCTAAATAAAATATACTAAAGGAATTTCACCTGTTTCTTATATTTTTCAAATCTTAAATTACGTATGTGGAGCACATTATATCTACCTGAGGCAGCTGGGCCTGAGCCTTCTCTGCCCTACAAGACCCAGTTTGCTTAGCACAGCTGCCCCCTATGCCCAGGACAGAGGCAGGCTGGTGCGGCAGGTAAGTCACCAGAATTCAACACATGACCCACCCCATTCTGGAAACTGGCCAAGTCTGTCTCTGCCTTTGTTCCTCATCTATAAACTACAAGTGATGATAATATCAGAATCACAGGATTCTTGTGACAAGTGAATGAATTAACCCATGCAGAGCAGATAGATGCGAACTTAGCATGAAGTAAATGTGAAATGGAGCTCCATCACCATCCCCACCACTACCACCACCACCACCACTGTCACAACCATAATCACCACCAACAACACCACCACCACCATCATCACCACCACCATCACAACCACCATCACTACAACAACCACCACTATCAACATCACCAAAATCATCACCATCATTATAAGTGGAATCGCCGTCATTATCACCAACACAACCATAATCACCACCATTATTGCAACAACCACCACCATCGCAACAACCATCAGCATCGCAACAACCATCAGCATCACCATCATCACCATCACCATCACCACCACCAGAATCATCACCATCACCCTCATCATCACATCAACCAAAGCACCCTTGTCCATCTCATATCACCAAGACCCCAATCCAGGCACTGGGAAGTTAGGCCGGGAATGGTCTACCTGCTCCAAACTGACCATCTATGGTGCGTGCGGTGGTATGCTCGACCTTGCAAAAGCCACAGCTGAGCCCACTATGCACCTGAACTCCCTCCCTGCTAAGCACACTTCTCCAAAGCCTACAATCCATCTCCACCATGTAGAAACCCCAGCTTCCGCAGACCACATGCTCCCCCCTTCTGCTCCCCACCACGAGCCTCCTGCAGACCAACACCAGCACTAGCACTTTTGAGTAACTCTTTCGAGAAAATGACACTAAGAGTTCACACAATCATGCCAAGAAGAAGAAAGTTCCACCACTCACAAGGGACAGAAAGAAAGCCTGGTCAACAAAGGGATAGGAGGCTGAGTGACCTGAGCCCAACAACCTGCTGGTGGTCACCACTTCCAGGCTCAGGCCCCTGCCCAGATGTGCTGGGTAGAGAAAGGCTCCCCATCAGCAACCCCCAATGTCACAGCAAGAAGACCTTCAGCAAACACTGGGAACCTATCACGTGGGAATCCTGCACTGAGCTCTCACGACAGTCCTTCCAGGTAAGAAGAAGGCTCCTCTTTTATGGCCCAGTAGCTGGATGCTCAGAAAGGCGAAATGACTTGCTCAAGGTCACACGAGGCATAGGTAGTACAATGGGTACAGGTCTAGAACAGTCCAGCTCCAAAGCTAGAACACATGGCAGGTCATTTCTTCTCCTATAGAATGAACCCCTGCTTCCACCGCCCCTCAGCACTCTAGGATGAGGGTGCTCAGTATCACGGCAGTGCTCACAATGCACAGTCCCTCACACAGCCCTTCGTCCCGGCCATCCAACCCCAGAGAGCCAAGAAATGGGTGAACCACACTTTCTGGAGTACAAGTGGCTTGGGACCCCAGGTACCGGCCTGGGGGTAAGTCAGGACCCTGAAAGAGAGGCTCGAAGGTCTAAAAGGTTGAAGCAGGCAGCAGATGCCACATGGACCAGCATCTTGAAACCATCATTTAGTGTCAGTCCCGGGGCTCCTGGCTCCACCATGAGAAATGCCCCGTGCCCATTTCCCAGGTGACAGCACTGAGCCTCAGAGAGCACCCCAAGTCAGAGAGAATCCAGGAGCTGAGGCTGAGGCCCTGGCCAAGGCTGAGACCTCTATAAGGTGTGAGGTCCACGGGGCTCTCCAGAGCTCAGCTGTGTCCCCTCCTTGGCAGGCCAGCAACAGTGAATGCTGGCTCGTCACCCACCCCTCAAGGCTTAGCAGCAAAAGAAAGTGGTCACAGCCGGACTGGACCACCACAAGGGCCAGGGAAAGAGGAACTGATAATAACATCTCTCCCCACTCAGAAACCAAGAGGAAAGTCAAAAATTATATTCAGCTTCTTCCCACTGAAACTGAATCAATAGAGAAAGAAGAAAACAAGTGTTTTATTTTGCATGAACTTCCAATTGTCACACTCTGTTCACAGGAGGAAATGCCAGTGTCTCACAGGAAGGGCTCAAGGCTGCGGGCTGTGGCAGGCCTACTCCAGGAGGACAGATGGCAAGACACACCCCCAACAGTGGGCTAGGGCTGGATGCGTTTGGGGTGTGGTTTTGCTTCCAGTTAAAATGAAATGTTAAAAAAAAATAAAATAAAATAAATAAATAAATAAAATAAAATAAATAAAATGAAATGTTAAGCAAATGGCTGTGTGCTGGTGCTAGCAAGGGGGACAGCCAGGGGACTCTCTGCTACCCTTGAGGACTTGGTGGACAGCGCTGGAGAGCTGGATCCACAGAGGTAAAGGGAAAGGTTGTGGCCATCACAGGAAGGCCTTGCCCAGGTGCTGGGCTGGGGACAGGCAGAAGCCACATGTCCCTGCCCAGACCCAGGAGTTTCCCCTTGTCCCCCACACCTGGAGGAAGAGCCCAGGTGGCTGGTGGTGTACACAGACCTCAGCCACCTCCACCCGGGCTAAGTCCTCTGGAGCCCAGTAAGCACGCTGTGTTCTGTCTCTTCTCCTGGAAAGGAAGGGCAGCTGCACACCTCCCCCAGAAAAGAGCTCTGTCACAGGAGCACGCCCCAGCCAATCCTTTCCTCTCAAGAGTGCTCTTTGGGTAAGGGGTAGAGTGCTCAGATTCAGTGGCCACCCATAAGTATGCAGATCTACCAAGGCTCTCCTGACACCACGGGCCACATTTCACAAGCCTGTGAAGGCCTAAGTTTGTGTGGGCCTGGAGGCACCGGCTGGGCATTGGGGGTCAGGGAAGGGATAGGTAGTGGGGTTCCTTCCATCAGTGGGTGCAAGCTGGGAACCCAGAGGCTGCCATTAAGGAAAGTCCCTGGCTGGTGCCTTCCTCCCCTTCGTCCTCTTCCTCAGATCACATGTGCCATCCCAGCACTCAGAGCCAGAGGCAAGAGGATCACTGCAAAAGCAAGGCCAGTCTGGACTACACAGTCAGTTCAAGTCCAGCTTGAGCTACACAGTAAGACCCTGTTGAGGGGAGAAAAACTAGAAAAGGAGGGAAAAGAGGGCAGGTAGCAGTCCTCCCTGGTCCCACCTACCTGTGTGAGCTGGTTCAGGTCCTAGACCCCATGCCTAGGTGCCCAGGTCAACTATCACTGCTCTGGCCTGCCAAGTGGGGTCCAGCACAGGTGGCCAAGGAAGGCACAGGACTCCTGAGGGACAAACAGGCTGCCTTGGGACCCAGAGCCATCAGTGTTCATGCTCCCTTACGCTGGCTTTCCAGGTGACCGCCAGTACAGAGGGCTGGGCTCTGTCCACAGGAAAGTCAGCCCCAGGCCCCAGGAGCACACTGAGCAGGAAAACGGGGCCAGCTCAGGGGAGCCAAGTGGAGGCTGCAGCCAGAACAGGGCCTAGAAGGAAGACCTGAGACCTTGTGTCCAGGGACAGCAACAAGTCCCCCTCCTGGCACAGAGCAGTGCTGTCCCGGGGGCCTATTTGGCCCAGGGAGGGCTGGCCTGGGACCCAGGGCAGGGGAGACAGAATTCTTCCCCCTGCCCTCAGCCCCTCCAGAGCAAGCTGCACCCTCTCTGGGTCCTTAGGACACTGGAGCTATAGGCACTGCCTCCCTGGGGAAGGGGCACAGAGAGAGGGATGGGGCAACATGTCCTAGAGCTATGGCCCTGGGACCTTGCTAGTGGGCTGACAGTGAAGGACTGGGGACAGCCAATGTGGGGAAGTGGGGCCTGGACCACTGCAGCAGAAACCCAGGCCTTGCAGCCTTGGTGTTCCCGGGCAGCAGCCTTCGGACACCTCTCCACCTCCACCCCGAAGGCTCTCACACCTGTCCTGCCCTGGAGACTCCCATGTAGGCAGAGCTGGGGGCTTCAGGGGATGGTGTCCACAGGGCAGGAGGCCCAGAGCAGCACCTTCGGGCATTATTTTTTACAACAGTGGGGAATGAATCCAGGGACTCTGCATCAAGCTACATTCCCAGCATGTCTTTTTTTTTTTTTTTTTTTTTTTTTTTTTTTTTTTTTTTTTTTTTTTTTTTTTTTTTTTTTTTTTTTTTTGAGACACGGTCTCACTAAATCACTGAATTGCCCAGGCTGGGCTCAAATTTGCAGTTCTCCTGCCTCAGCCTCGCGGAGCGCCAGGATTATAAGTGTGCGTGCAGCTCCGGCACATTTCGTACAGATCCTGTTGAGCAAGAGATGAGGACGTGCATGTGGTATTCTGTAAGCATCCTTCAGTGGCTAGCCAGGGCCACCAAGAAACAGTCCTAGGTGGGCTGGGCCTTTGAGCCCTACCCCTGCTCTTGGACTCTGGCAGCCCAGGCGGCCCAGAACCACAAGCAGGGACTCCGTAGGAGCAGCTCGGTGGCAGAGGGCATTAAGAGTGGCCCCAGGACTGCAACGAGGCAACCTCACCCATCCCCCTGCATGGAACACTCCATCCAGTGGAGTCCCAGTCTGGGAGCCCTGCATCAGCCGGCCCTGCTCACCAGCATTGGCCCCACCCTGCACCCCAGGTGGGAACCACTGGCAACAGCAATCCTGGCCTGCTCTGGTGAGTGCACTAGGCTGGGAGGCCCGGAGAGCTCAGTGAATAGATTACCCGCTTCAATTATTTTATCTAACGATGACATTTGTACTGTAAAAGTCAGCACAAAAATCAATGAGTTTTAAAGGACAGAATCTGGGGGAGGCTCCAGCCCAGCGATCTGAAACAGCAGCCCAGGAAACAGGAAGAAGGGGCTCAGAGCTGGGGGTGGGTGCAAGGTCAGAGCCTGGGCCTCCCGGAGGCAGCACCCCCAAAAGAGTGGACAGAGTCCTGAGCCAAGGCCCAGGAGTGGGCCACCCATTCACAGGACAAACATCCACCAAAGCACTCAGCCTCGTTGCCTGCTAGAAGGGCCCTGGAGGGACAGCCCACCTCACCCAGCATGGCACGGAGAGCGACAGGTAAAGCACGGCTCATCAGCAAGTATGAGAGGAACAGCACCCAGGCGGGGGACAGCATGGACAGAGACTTGGAGCTTGGGCTCCTCCAGGGTCCGACTGGATCCACCCCTCCATCTCACTCCCTCTCACCTTTCTCAGCCTGTCCCTTAGGCATCCCGTGGGCCCCAAGGGTCAGAAAATGAAGGAAAGGACACCACCTCCCACCCTGCACAGCACACACAAATGGGCCAGGGTACAGCAGGTCTGTGGGTGTAGCCAGAGCCAGTGGGAACATGGTGCAGGTGACACCTGGAGTCCAGCGATGGCCCTCAGCTGTGTTCTCAGGGGCTGGCTATGCACCTGGCAGGTCCTCTGGCAACAGAGCTGCCGTCAAGGATTTATCCCAGCCCAGCTATGGCCAGTGAAGGAAAACACGATCCTCGAGGTGTGCACTCAACGCCCCTCCAGGACGCCCTGTGATAAGATCAGGACAGCCAAACCGCTGGAGAAGAACTGGACCTCTAAACAGCTCCCAAGGAGCAAGCGGGGCACCTGCGGTGCTCACCAGCTCGGCCAGCTTTCCCGGGAAAAGGCCTGAGCCACTTCCATGCTTCCAGGATGGACTGAGGAGGACAGCAGGAGAGGCAGACTCTGCAGCGTGGTCTGCTGGGCCAGGAAGCAAGGCTGGGAGGGGGGCATGGGGCACCAGGATGCAGAGGGCAGGGCCCAGAGGGGCTCCAGCAGCCCGCGGCAAGCGCTTCCTAGCTCTGTGTCAGCTCTTTAGGGTTCACACTGTGACTGAGGAAGAAGAGAGATAGAATCTGATCCTTCCTTTACCTGTAAAAGTTATTTTGTTTTGGTTTTTGCCTTCTATTTTTGTGGTTTTCTTTATTTGTTTGACACCAAGCCTGGGCCTTCTCACGGAGGTTCCACCCCTGCACTTTTTATTTTCTGACTTTGAACTCGCCACCTGGCTGCCCCGGCCTCCCAGGGCGCATGGCTGTGCACCAGCACACCTAACTAGTTCCTGAGCACGCCAGTGGCAGTCTGTCCCCTCACTGCTGTACAGGGCCCATTCACAACAGGACACACAGGTGGTTTCCACCGCAGGGCAGCATGGGGCCAAGGTGCTCACAGTCTGAAAAGTGGAGCGCTGCAGGAGACGACAGCTAGCTGGGCAGGGAGCCCAGGGGCGAGGCTCACGCTTGCATTCGTACCCCCAGGAAATCCATGCAGAGCAGTGGCTCCCACCACATCAAGGAGGAGTTATACAGATGGGATCCCAGGGCAAAGCAGATGTCAGAGTTCACGATGCCCCGGCTGGCCAGGGAGGAGACGAGCACCAACCCGCCTCCATGGCGTAGGAGCTGCCTGTCCCTCTGTCGCTGTCCTCATCTGGGCACTGCTGACTGAGCTCCAGGCCCAGCCTCACCACCTTTGAGGATCTTCCCTCAGTCCTCCTGACAATGCCACGTGGCCTGTGCTGCTATCGCAGTTTACAGCGGGGCACAGCAAGGCCCAGGAAGGCTGTGTGACTCAGCACAGTGCCACCACTGGGAAGTCTCACAGCAGGGCCTGCTGCCCAGACAGCTAGGTTCCTGCCCAAATGGCAGCTGACATCTCCACCCTGGGGTGCCTCCTAGGTGCATCCATGGGCTCCACCGAGATGCCAGCTACGTGCCACTCCGCTGGTCCCTACAACAGCTAGCCGATATCCAGAGCTTCAAGAGGAAGTCTGTATTCCAAGAGGACTTCGGGGTTCTATGTCTCCTCCACCTCACAAGCACTGCGGGCCTGGCCCTCCCAGTTTGCTGCTTCTTCAGAGCCAGCTTTGGCCTGGGCTTCTTGCCTGAGTACCTGAAGAGGCCCGTGAGGCACAGGGCACTATCCTTCTGCAGATGTGCAACAGAGGCAAACATCTGAGCATGGAGAGAAGCACAGGCCAGACCCTCATGAGTTAAGATGCCGTACAGAGCCTACAGTTCCAAGCTCAAGGGCAGATGTCAGCTGTGCTGGTGAGAGGGGGAGCAATCAGGACCAGAGCTCAGCATTCCTCCTACACATGCATGCAGCCCAGAGGAACCCAGACCTCACCAGAGGGGCCAGGCCAGGCGAGCCTACAGATGAGAGAACTTCACTCGCCCCATGTGGGCCACGGGAGGACTAGAGATAGAGTGTGTGCCTTCAAGTCCAACACACAGCTTTCCCCCATACCCAGGGGCAGAGTGAGCTTGGGAAGGGAGGTGACCCTCTGGACCTGTGTCCAGCTACCCCTCTAAGCTGGTGTGCAGAGCAGCACAGCAATACAGGTAGCGGAGCCGCCCAGGGCAAGGCAGGGAGCCCTTCCCACCCCATCCAGTGCTCAGACACAGGTGGGCCCCTCCTGGCATCTGGCTTCAATACCAAGGGTCCACTGCGGTCCAGGAGGCTGCCTTTGGCCCCACGACCATCCCTGCACGCAGTGACCCTCATGTCTGCTCAACACCCACAAGTGCAGAATCCACTCTGCAAGCAGGGACAGAGCCTGAGCTCAGTGCCCACCGTGTGCACCACGGAGCTGGTCCTCTCATGCCCTGGACCCACTAAGCCCAGAGGACAGCAGCACACAAGGCTCTTCTGGGAGAGGGAGCTCACACACACGTACACACACACCGACGGCACAGCAGACACCTGCTCTGCTCTGCTACAGGGTGCACAGCTCATACGGGTCCCTCAGGCTCCTGCACTGAGCATGGTGTGCACGGTTGTGTCCACTGTTGTGACATGAGAGCTGGCAGAGCCCCCGGAAGGGACCAGTGCACCTCTCCAAGATGTATTCCGTCCTCAGGAGCAGGCTGCCATGAAGAAAGGGCACCCCTTGCGCTGGGTCCCTCCTAGACATGTAGATCACTGGCCATGTTGTGATGGAACCAGAGACTGCCACACATGGCCACCTGATGTAGACTTTCCAACTCCCAACTGTGGACTAAGCAGACATATTTCCCTTATAAGTCATCCAGCCACGGCTATTTTGTCACTGCCAACACAAGGCCAGGCAGGACACTCCATGAAAACATTCTTCTTAGGGTCATAAGACCTGCTTACCCCTGCAGGACAGGCAGAGGGACCGAGGGGAAGAGGCACGGAAGGCAGCACCTTTCCAGAGGACACCACGGCCCAGAGTGCAGACAGACGTCGTGAGCTCAGCTCGGGCAGCGGGGAAGGGACTCGGGCTGGAAGGGGATTCTCAGGCCAAGCCCAGCTGGGTCCTTACCCTCCTTCAGTGTGTTCTGCTCAGGCTCACAGGGCTACTGAGGCACTAAGCCACCACAGAGAGGCCACAAGACAGGGTTTCAGACACAGGAGGTGACCAAGGGGCACCCGGGACCAGGACAGGAGCCAGGCCTCACTGCAGCAAGAAGGACCCGAGTTAGGCGCGGGGCCCCAGCCCACAGGCCACACATATGGCTCTAGGGACACCATTCTGAGAAAGTAAAGCTGTCAGGCCTGCGGCGACCTAGGCTGGCAGGATGGGGCCAAAACAAGAGCATGAGGGAAAGGCCCGGCCTCATGTTCTCAGGAAGTAAATAAACGAAGCTCTGGTTTGCAGCATCTGATGAGTCCCTGGGTGCAAACGCTTTCATCAGCCTGGCTTCAAGCTGTCTTCTGAGGCATGGAGCAGGAAGTTTGCTGCCACATGTCCTTTGGGCCCAGGAACACTCACATGTGCCCAGTTCCATCATGGAGGTGTGAAGGGGACACTGCCAGGGAGAACCTGACCACATGCACCGAGCCAACCTGCCTGCGCTTGGCAAGTGCACGGCACAGCCTGGCAGCACCACCTTGCTCTGGCCTCTCCCACCCACAGCTGTGTCCCCTGCCCCAGCTGGGTGCCCTTCCAAGGGATCTACAGCAGTCCCCCTCACCCATGTGCAGCTTTAAGCCTGCAAGAGATAAGCCCCAAAAGTGTGTGCTTCCCCACTGTTCCACTAGGGAACCTGCCCAGCTCCCAGTCGGTGCACCCCATCTCTCCCCAGGGACAGGCAAAGCACAGAAAAGCCACGTGCAGGACTAAGCATGGTCACCCACACACCCCCAAGGCCCGAAGACAACTGCGTGCATGTTTAGTTGACAACGGTGCAAGAGTCATTCTCAGGGACGTGTCAGAGCTGCAGCAAGGCTATTTCAGTCCACATTCCAGAGCTGAATGGATTACTGGACCGCTGCTTCCCGTCTATTCTCAGCCAAATGCCAAACAGTTTAAAATAGCGCGTTTACTCACAGGTTTCCCCCTACACGCCCGTAAGAGAGATGTTTACCCTCTGGACTTCCTCCCCCACCAGAAAAGCCCTCTGCCACTTCCCATCCTCCAGAGCACCACCACCTGCATTAGCGCCACCACTGCTAGGACTGGGGCGCTATAGTTTCTGAGAACCCCGAGAGGCCACACGGTGCAGCCTCTCTGAGATGTACACTTCAGCCCTGCAGGCACAGCAATGGCTTTGATTTAAGGGAGTCTCTATATTCTTCTGCTTGGCGGAATTACCAGGAAGAAATGGGGGACCAGGCCTACAAGCCTGGAGCTGAAAGGTGTGGAAATCCCAACATCAAGGCCGACTTTCAGCCGCTGCATCTACGGGTCAGCTCTGGCGCTCGCTCTCTCTTCTCTCTCTCTCTCTCTCTCTCTCTCTCTCTCTCTCTCTCTCTCTCTCTCTCTCAACATTTTAGGCAATTAAGGAATTATTGAAGGAAGAGAGATAAATTAGGAAATGGGGAATCAATTAGATTAGTTACTAATTAGCTTGATATCTGCTCACAGAGGTGAGAGTCTAACAAGTGAAGTTTTTCCAAGGCTCAGACATTCACATGATTCCTGGGGGAAACCAGGGGCTCTGAGGCGAAAAGGGTGGGGTCCATACAGAGCCATGGCCTAAGCCAAGTACTTTCAGGTTTCCAGAGAGATTTCTATTACAGATGCAAAGTGTGGAGTGATGTGTATAATCCACTTCTGGGAAAGCGTTTAATTCCAGATCAGTGTGTGGCCATTAAACACTTGGGATCGTAACTTCCTTCCAGCAATTTCGCAGCCCAAGCTCCAGTACATGAAGCATTTGAGAGAGAAACAGTTGAGGGACACATGCTTCCTGACGACCCAGTAAAGTACTAGAGATGCCAGGCCCTCTCTCGGACACACTGCACACAGGGCGGGGCTTTCACAAGGTAAAGAATATAATATAGGACACATCTTATTATTTTATAAGTAATCACCCAAGAATCATACACAAGAAGTGCAGGAAAGGCCTAAAGGTCAGCAGTGGAAGCCAGGAAGTCTTTGCCAGTGGGATGAAGGATCTGGGGCATCTGAACTGGAGCCAGGAAGCAATGCTCAAGGTAAGCACCAGAGTTCCCCCAAAAGTACCACAGCCATCCTCAGCAATAGGGAAGTCCTGAGTTCCTCCAGCAATAAGGAAAGCCAAGTTATCGTCAGGAAAGCCAATGCGACAAGCTTCTCCAGAGGCTGAGCACTGCACCATCTTCCCTCCAGAGCCAGAAAGCGATGCTCAAGATGAGGACCAAAGCGCCTCCAAAGTTCATTGGGAAAGCCAGCATGACAAGGTCCTCCAGGAGAACAGCCCAAGAGAACTAGCAGCTTTCAACAGCTCCAACAGCTTCTCCAAACAGCATCCCTGACAGAATTCCTGCAGCTTCTCCTTTACACTGCTGGCAGCAACCCTCAGGTGGGCCTCCTGCACCCAGTGTCAGGCTAGTTCAATTCAGCTGGGTGTAAGAAGCTGCCCACCAGTTAGCTATCCACTACAGTTTCCTTCTCATTCTGAGCTCTGGGGTATGGGTGTGGTTTTCCTTAACTTAAGATGCTCCTTACAGGCCACACAGTTCACCCTCAGTTTCACATGTACAATTAGTACATCTTATTATGTGCAGGGTTATGCAACCATTGCCACATCTAACTTTAGAACATTCCCACCCTACCAAAAAGAAAGCCCATGTCCATTAGCAAATGTTC
>NW_004524708.1:6499423-6563602 GCF_000260255.1 Octodon degus
GCAAATCTGTTACCATCTTCCACTACCCAGTCGGGTTTCAGAGTCCCAAGATGATGTGACTTATGCTTCTAGAAATGGCGCTTCTGTTGTTTTTTACAGTTTTTCAAATAAGGATCTTGATAAAGTACATCCGTACAGTCAATTGCTTTATTTATCTCCTAAATCATTTTGAATATAAAAGGTCCCCATCTTCTTTCCTCCCCAAACAGAGCACAAAGGACACCAGAGGATGACGCAGTTATGTAAGGCGTGTGTGTGACTCTGGGTACGTGGGGGCAGTGTATACGCATACATACTCACGTAGAAATGGGTATAAGAACAGGTGCAGGTAAGGGCCAGCCATAGGTACAGTGATTAGCACCGGAGAGAGGTAGGAATAAGCACAGGTACAGACATAGAGTTAACTGAGATTTGGGTACAGCTGTGGATAAGGGTAGCAGTCTTGTGGTAAATATAGGTGTAGACATTTGGACAAGTGTAGGAATAAGCACACACAGGTAGAAGCGGGTACAGCCACAGCGGCAGGAACAGGCACAGTACAAGTATAGAGAGATACAGGGATGGGTCCAAGAATAGACATCATGGCTCCAAGTACTGATCGGTTTTTTGCCTGGGAATTTCTCCCTTTTTTCACTCTCACATTCCCTGAGGGCCATTTCTTCTACTTCCTACAAGAAAAACAAGAAAAAGGAAGAAAGGGGGGGGGGGGGGGCTAAAAGTTAGCACAACCAGGGTCAGAGGAGATTCAGGGAAGGGGGCTGTTGTGTCTGAGGCTCTGGGGTCAGTGAGAGTGAAGGGGAAGGGGGGGGCTGTGCTGGGGTCCCCGGGGAGCATCCACCAGAGAGGATGGGGACAGAGGGCACCAGCCGAGCTGCCCAGGAAAGAGGAGCCCCTCCCTGCCAACGCTGCCCACAGCACATCAGCCATGCTGCACAGCCCAGGGCTGCCTGGAAGGGAAGGGGCCTGGACACCCCAAGTGGGGCTAGGGATGAGGGAGAAATGTGCTGTGGCCAGGAAGGAGTCTCCTGTTAGCAGGGACACTGCCAGTGTCACATCTAATGTATATAAATTGGTACAGAGATGCCGCTAGACAGCATCTTCCCAAGCATTTCATTAAGCCTCTTAGATAAACCACAGATGGGTACGGGTGGATGAATCAATAGGCCAGTACACACACCCCACTCACACACATGCGCACTAGCTGGGAAGTGGAAGCCAAGCTAGAGGCAGATGCGGACAACCCAGGGTGGGGAGGCAGCCCTTCAGCCCCTGCAGTTGGCCACCTTGTCCTCGCTGATGCAGTGCCCTGGGCACTTCCACACCCTGCCCATCCCCCTCACCTGCACTGCGCAAATAGTCTCTGCTCTGTCCCACAGATGACACACTAACGACTTCAGACTCATCACTCCACGACTTTCTAATAAAAGCCACTGGCTGAGCAGCCAGGGTGAAGTTCAGAGACCTTCCCTGGGCCCTTCATGGCTGTGTGGCCTTAGACAAGTCACTCAGCCTTTCTGGGCCTTGGCTTCCTAACTAGGAAAGGGAGGTGACAATTTCTGCTTCACAGGCAGCCAGGAGGAAAAAATGAGATACAGAGTGAGAGGTTCCAGCACAATGTGGTCCACAGCCTAGGGGCCCAGCCAGGCTTCCTGAAGGGTAGTCCTCCATCGAGTCCACCAGAGACATACACACAGCAGCGAGCGGGTACAGAGCTGAACAAAGGTGGGTGCGGAGCATCAGGCCGCACAGGTCCCCGCAGTGCGGGCACTGTGAGACCTTGAGAATGTTCTCCAACTCGTCTGAGCCTCAGTTCCTCCTCTGTAAGATGGGAACAGCTACGGCAGCCCCAGGGCATCACAGAGCCCACCACGGCCTTCCCCACGCTGACTTGGTACACGCCACGGGGTTGCCCTGCTCCCCACCCTGCTCCTGCTGCCTCCTACGGCTTCCAACCTGGCCTCCTGTACCCAACACCACACAGCCCAGGGCAGCTTCTGTTCACTTTTCAAGGGGTGGTCTCAGTCCATGGACTACATGTCCCCAGGGTCCTCACCAGCCTGGATGCTGGGAAACCCCATCCCAACCACTACTGCCCCAAAGGTATCTATGCACCACTTCTCAGCAAACCTGTCACTCCTGCCAGCGCCCCCCTTTCCTGCCATACCTAGGAAGCAGGGTGGCTCCACCCTACACAGATCAGGGTGCAGAGATGTGGCGGGGAGAGACAGCACCTCCGCAGCCAGCTGGTTGATGAGCTGAGAGAAGCCCATGAGGCTCATCCATGCCCTCCATGACACCTGCGCCTGAGCTTCTGGTCCCAACCACTTGCTGACTCAGGACATGCTTTGGCTACTACATCTGTGTTACAAACTTGTCTCTCTTGACGCCCCCACCCCACCTGTAATTGCCACCAAATGAAGAACTTCTGTACCAAGCCATCTACACTGCTGTGTCTCTTCCTTTCTCTCCAGCCCACTCCCACCAGTCTGGGCCACTGCCCTGCACAGCACCTCCTGCCAGGGACACTATGGCCTCTCTGCTGCAGATCCAAGAGTCACCAATCACCCCCCAATATGTGCCCAGTGCTAGAGTGGTGTCCAGTGTGCAGGCAGTGTTTGGTAAACATCACACATTCATCTGGGCAAATGGACAGCACATTTGAGGGCCAGTCACTGTGCCAAGTCCAGGACCAAATGTCAGGAACACAGAGATGGACAGAACACAGCTCAGGGCTTCCAAAGGCACAGCCTGGGACAGGAAGATAGTGCCTGAGACACAGGAACAAATGAATAACAGCACCCTGTGAGAAGCAAGACCTGACAGTGGTCATCAAACAGTGGGCAGACGCAGGAGAATGGGAGACAACTACTGCTACCTCAGTAGACCACAGAAGATGCTCCCTGCATCAGGTCTGACAGCCTACTGAATCCACAGGCAGCCCCTGAATCACCTTGGGCTATGATTCTCCTATGAAACCCAGGACCCTACACCTCCCCTGATGAATTAGAGAAAGGAATTTCTTGGGTCTGGAGATGGCTCAGTAGAATAAGTGCTTCCTGGGCAAGCGGAAGGGCCTGAGTTCAATCCCCAGTTTGGCCAAAATAAGAAATAAAAAAAAAAAGAGAGAAAGGAATCTCTGGTGGCAGAACACCATGGCTGCTGTACAAATTCAGGTTGTGTGACAAAGGTCTGTAATACAGGATGGAGCAGGGTCAGGTCCAAGGATGAAAAGAATGAGGTGGTGTTGAAAGCTGGGAAAGGCCGGAAGAAATGACAGCTGGGGACAGTGGTGTCACCAGCCAGGCCAATAGGGACCAGACCTGGAAGGAGAAACATGCATTTAGACACAGCATCATGACACAACCAGGATGTCACTGGCTGGCGTGGCACCAGCAGCACCCTGGGAAGAGAGGGGAGTGTGCCACCACATCCTCCAGCAGGTGTCTCCCGACATAGAGGAAAAGCCGGGGCTGCTCCCAAGGCGCACAGGTCTCGGACATCTGGCAGGAAAGGCATCTCAGCCAATTTCAGTGCCGAGGGCCACACCCCCACCTCCTGGAAAGACCCTACCTGCCCCGTGTCCGGCTTGCATCTCCGGTGCATGAGGCAGGTGGTGCCTGTGTGTGCCGTGTACGTGCATACGCGCATGCGTGTGTGCGCACTGGACAGGGATGCAGAGACAGCGGCTCCAGTGCATCTGTGCCCGTGTGGCTCTGTCCCAAGCACCTACCTGGGTCTGCGTGTAGACCCTTGCCTCCACTCCACCTTGGGCAGACACCTAGGAGACCAGTGGTGGATGCGGAAGCCTGTGTCTCACTTTTCAAGAAACTGCCAAATTCTTCTCTAGAGTGCTGCTGTCATTTACAGTCTCTCCAGTCTGTAAGAGTTCTGGGTGTCAGATAAATTCCTGAATGCTCAGTGCGGTCCGTCGTTTCTTGCGTTAGTCATTCTATTATGTACATAGCAACCAGTCACCATGGGTTTAACTTGTGTTTTCTGGATTCATAGTAAGCACCTTATGGCCTCAAGGTGCATCCATCTTCCTACAATTAACTCAGGTTTATCCTTCCTTACGGCAGAATAGTACTCCACTGTGTATAAATACCACATTTTCTATTCCATTCATCTGTTGGTGGACATACAGGCTGCTTCCAAAAATTAGCTATTGTGATCTGTGCTGCTATAAACATGGGTGTGGGGTGTGGGTGGATCACTGCAATAGGATGCCTTTAGCTTTTCAGAAAGATTCCTAGAAGTTTGATTTCTAGTTTTAGCTTTTTGAAGAGCCTTCACACTGATTTCATAGTGGTTGTACCAGTCTGTATTCATCATTCCTCTTCTATGAGAAACTCAAAATATAAATAAAAGACAACAGGACACAGGGAAACAGAAAGGGGATCCAGAGGTAGAGGAAGGAGGGGTAAGTGGGAAAGGATTGAGATGAGCCCCATGTGCACCAGCTCCCCACAAGGAATATCATGGCTACACGCTGCAATGTGGACTGCGAACAATTATAAACTGGGAAGAGGGTTAAACCAGGTGTGGGGCTGAAAACAACAGCAAGCACCTTGGCACGCCCTGAGCAGCCTGCTCTGCCTGCCCTCCGGCCAGTGGTCCCTGCCTTGGCAGTGACTGTGGACTGACTAAGCCCCTCCTCCTTATGCTGTGGTGCTGGATATATTGTGGCTCAGCCAACTGAGACAGATAGGATGGAGAGCTGGGGCCTGACACCATCATCACCAGAGGGGGGCTCTCATCCCCAAATGCAACCCTCCCCAGAAAGCAGAGAACCCTTAACAGCCCTGGCAGGCAGATATCCCCAGGGTCTTCCCAGGGACACCCTACAGCACAGAGCCACCCCACTGACTCTGCAAATAGCGTCCCAGCCACACACCAGCCAGAATGATGCCCTGCCCTTTTCCCAAGCCTCCTCTTGGCCCCTGGGGTCCCACTGACATTTGCCTGCCCAGATCACCAAGGAAGAAAACTGAAGCTCACAAGTTCGCCTACTGGCCCAATGCCACGGCGCCACACCCATCTGCACATCTCACCTGTGGGGTGGGGCCTCGAGTCCACTTCTCTGTGGCTGTACCCATCCCCCACTCCATCTGGTCATGGAGCCAGACCTTCAGGCTATAGGTCCTCTTCAGGAAATGGGGGTTACAGCCACACAAAGTGCCCTGCCCCAGGCCTGCGGATCCCAAAGGACCCCAGCCCAAACCAGTGGATCGTGTCTGAGATCTTAGCCACCTTAATCAAGAGTGGTCTGGCAAAGAAAAGCCCCAGTGACCCTCCCCCACAGATCTCTGCCATGCTGAGGGTGTCTGTACCCCAAAGTTGGCCCAGTGGAGGAGACTCAAGGCAGCACATGCCCATTCCTTCCAAATCCCACGCTGCACACAGGCAGGAAAAGCACTGGGAGAGGTCTGCAAAGACCCACAGGGATGCCTGGAAAATGCTTCCATAGGCCTCGGTGGGAGCTGTGGGCAGAGCAGGTGGGGCTGCTGGCCAAAGCAGGGCAGCCCGGGTGGCAGCCACAATAAGGACGAGCCAGTGAGTGTGCTAGAGGGAAGCTTCAGCAGGTGTCTGGGAAGGACCTAGAGGACACTGTGAGTGGGCACCATGCCAGGGCTGACACGGAGCCCTCCACAGTTCTTCTCCAGGCTACCTACTGACACACGGCACCAAGACGCAAGGTCACCACATGGCGGCTGAGGGTCACACTCAGGCAGGACTGACTGTCTTAATCTCTGCAGGGGATATGGCTCTGATGCTCCAGGGGTTGTCCTCAGAGCACCCCTTCCTGACTGTGCCCCAGCCACTGGGACCTTCAGGCCACTGAGATCAGGGGCCAGGGCGTGGGGTCCAGTTCAGGGGCGTGTGAAGGACTGAAGGCGCCTGCCCCATTTGGGCTGGGTCAGGACAGCCATTTAGATACTTGGAGCTCTTCAGAGAGAGCTGAGTGCAACCCCAGGATACCCCACAATACCATAGTCTTGTTCAGAGAACAGCCTTAATCTGGTGGATGTAGATGAGTCGGGTGGATGTGGCTGTTGGCAGAGCCTTGCACCTCCTGAGGACTTGGGATTGAGACCATAACATCCTCTGAGACTATGACATCAGCACTAAGAGAACCAGGGCCAGACCAGTGATCCCAAATGCTCCAATGGACCCCTGTGAGCTCTGTATTTTGGATGAGTTGACCAACGGGGGCTGCAGGGGGCCAAGGACCCAGGCAGGGCATGGGGTCCAGATGCCCAGTGCACAGGCAAGACCCAGCCCAGCACACACCACAGCACCTCAGCAGGGGTGTGAGGCGCTGGGCACAGTGCTGGTGTGCTCCAGCCTCAGCTCCAGCCTTGGTCTTTGTACCCGCCCAAGGGCCCCCAACTGCTGCCATCACCCGACAGGCATAGGAGCCTGGGGTGAACACAGCCACCCAGCTGCCTGGAAGCCCTGCTTTCAGGCTATGTGGAAATGGAGACCTCAGTCTCATGACTGCAGCCAGACACCAGCACAGTGAAGGGAGGGCCCTGTCCATCCCTCACAGAGCAGGTGAGGTGTGCCTTGTGGGGGACCTAGGCAGGAACCCCTCAGAGCCCAACCAGCACAAGAGGATACAGATGTCTCTGGAAGTGTGACAAGGAGGGGACAGTCACAGGGGTCCATGAGGAATGGATGACTGTGCCCAGGGACAGCTGAGGAGAAATACAGCATTGTCCTTCTGTCCTTGGGACACAGACACATTAGGCACCTGGTGACAAGTGTGTGCTGCCCCAGAGAAGCAGCAGCAGCATGCACACGTCCCCAACACAGGCATGCACACCACACATCGATCCTCCATGCTATTGGAAGCATGGGGGAGCTCCAGACCCAGAGATAGGCCCCCTGAGCAACAGGAGTCCTGGCCATTTGGAGCGTAAGATAATAACAAGTGTCGATTACCTATTGGTGCTCGTATTCTTGGCTTCCTTATCAATCTAGTCTGTCTCCTGTGGCAGACTGCAAGCTCTGTGAGGACAGCAACCTTGACTCCCACTCTCTGTGAACGCCCAGAGCCCAGCGTGCAGAAGCAGCGGATGACGCTCACAGGATGCATGCAGGAGTACACAAGCACCAGCCCGTGCTTCTGGGCTCTGGGGGCTCCCAGCACAGCAGACCACAACAAAGGAAACGACTCATCAAAGGCATTCTTGCCGCTTCTGTCCCCTACACGGGGCCCTGAGGACAGTTCACACAGGAGCTGAGGCTCAGCCCTCCCTGTTGGTGGTGTGGGAATGAGACCCCCATTGCATGCAGAGTTCCGGGTCTGCAGGTCCTGAGGAGTTTTCTGCCCACCATTCTGGGAGTAGTGCAGCCAGCATGGGAACCCCTGTCTCGCAGCCCAACACAGGGGCAACTTCAAGCCATGAGCCACAAGGCGGGGCAGGGGAAGGGTGCCACACTGCTTCCCATTGGTTGTCACAAAATTTCTTTGTGGAAAGGAATAAACTGCTCCCCAGTGAGCCTGGCCAAGGCCACCCCAGCACGCTGCCCAATGCCTTGGGCATGCTAATGACCATGCTGTCTGAGTCCATCTGATCAGCTTCTCCCTGCCACTGCACCATGACGGACACGCTAATCTGTGTGCACCTGATGGCTCCGAGCAGGCCAGGGACTTCCTAATAAACTCCAATGCAGACAGTGGTAAAGGAAGAAAATTGTAACGTGGAGATTAAAACCCATGATGTCAGCTCCACAATCGCAATCCACTTAGCTCCTCTCCTAGTGCATTTCAAGGACTATTAGTTGAAACCACTTATTGCATTCTGGAAACCATTCTGATACGATCATGACTGCTCCGCCCTTTCTCCTGTGTGTGACAAGAATTCCGGGAAGCCAGCCCTGCTCACTTAGGTGACGAACGTTATACAGACAGTCTCAAAACCAACAAGTCTGTGGGAACCACGTGCAACATGCAATTGTTTAAGTGAATCCAGGCACAATGATGTTTCTTTGGTGCAGAAATAGGATCCTGGTGACTGGCAGGATGGTATCAGAAAGAGGCCACTGAATTTATTTCACAGCTTACTGATGATTAATGGGCATGGAATTTCCACCTATTACAACATCAACTCTTGAAGCACACTCAGTACATGAATTGCCACAATCACACTAATAAGCACATCCGTTACAGTTTCCTTGTGTCCCCTGGAGGTCTTTCCTGGCCAGCCCTCCCTGTCCCAGGTCCACAACCTGTGACTATCATCACTCTGTACATTAAACGCAACCACGCACCACACACTTGTTCATCTTCTATCCCTCCTTTCGGAGTCCACTCACTCCCTCGCTTGTACCATAACAGATCCCCTTCTACTGCTGAGTGGTACTTGGTCACCAGGGTGTGCTACAATATATTCATCCAGTCACCTGCTCATGGACACCTCAGCTGACTCCCGCGGGAGACGGCCGTGAGCCAAATGCCTACATCAGTGTGTGTGGACCTTTGTCCCCAGTCACCTTGGGCAAACGCCTAGGAGAACAGTGGCAGATATGGCAGGTTTCATTCTTCAAGAAACAACCACACTCTTCTTCAAAACTGGTACCATTTTACAATCCCTCTGGCAGTCTGTAAGAATTCCAGGTGCTTCACAGTCTCCCAAAAGTCTTTTCTCCTGGTAGTCATACCAACAGGGCACAGTAGCTAGTCACTGAGGCATGACGTGCATGTCCCCATTAGTGGCAATCACTGTCCACGCATGCCACTGCCACCCATATATCTGTCCTTTCAGGTATCATGTCTGTACAAATACAGGAGTGAAATTTAAGTGTTTTACATATATTATGTAGTCGGGGATACAGTTCAGCCACTTACGTGCCCACCTGGTAAGCACCAGGTCCCAAGTTTAATCCCTCGTGCCATAAACATATGATAGTAAAAAAGACACACTGCCATGAGCCCCCCTCACGTAGTCTCCTCCCTCCACACACACTTAGCCCATTGTCATTTCACTTTCTGAAGTGGTTCTACGAGTCTTCATTTGTGTCTTTGTGAGGCATAAATCACAGTGGATACAAGTAAATTTAGTATGTAGGGAAACATAGGTAAATTTAGTCCTAATTGCAATTTTAAAATTAAAATGATGGGGACTAGGGAGATAGGTAGGCAGTCTAAGCACCTGCCTGGCAAGCGCAAGGACCCAAGTTCAATCTCTGGTTACCACATGCCATGCCAGCCCCAGAACCCTGGACACTGTGCCGGCCACCAAAGCTGGGCATGATGGTGCATGTCTGTAATCCGAGCTCTGGGACAGCTGAGACAGGAAGGTCACTACAAATCTGAACTACATAGCAAGAACCTGTACCAAATGAATAAGATAAAGAAAAATATTTTAAAAATTAAAATTATGTACTCTAACTTCAAATAAAATTTAAAGGTCAAATAAAAAAAAAAAGTGAATGCTGGTACAAAGTGCCATCCAGTAAAAAAGCAGGCACATAAAAACATGACCCTGTGGCCTTGTCCACCTCATTCAGCAGATCTGGTCCAGGCAACTTCTGGGTCTTCCCCAAGATCACAACGCTCACAAGAGGTAAATGTGTTGGATCGATTCAGGACAGCAAGGTAGCCACAATTTTGCAACTGAAGACACAACAAAAGACTTTCAAACCTGCTTCAGGAAGTGGCAAGAATGATGGAATAAGGGTGCATGAAGTGAGGGGCAGTAATTTTAGGGGGAATCATGGCAATGCATCATTTACTACAAAACAATTATTTTAATAGGATGTTTACTTTTAATTTTAAAAAATCCCTCCTCCACGTGACACTGTCCACGGAGGGCCATGAGTCACGCCAGCTGACTCACACTCTCCAGTTCCCAAGTAGAGGCAAGGGTCAGAACCCCAAGCGAACGACTCCCAACATCCCTACCACTTCTGCCACCCACTCTGATGCAGTCACAAGCAGCAAGGATCTGCCTGATGACACGAATGATTTTTCTGGCTATAGTGAAATCTCTTCCCTTTGACCGTGACAAAGGGCTGGTCTCTGAGACCCTGCAGAGGGACTGTGTCCAGCTGGTCTCATTGAGTGGCATGTGCTCCTGACCCTGGGCACACTCAGATCACCTCCTTCATGGCCTTCAACCCCTCCACACTTTTGTCCTTCACTGCAATGGCAAGGAGGACAGCTCTGTTTCCAGCCGCTTGAGATGCAAATGCCACCAAATTCTTTGCAAAGACGTGGAAGAGAGGCTCACCCTGCCCAAGAAGGACTTTTGTGGTGAGCACCGGCTTGTTGACATCGTTGGTCAAGTTGCTGGGCTCCAGGGAGACCAGGGTGCTCATTGTCCAGAACTGGGTCACCACCGCCACCAAAATGTGGCTGCTGAAGGCCGTGCAGACCACCTGCGGGAACTCCGCACACCACTTCTGTCTTCTGTTTCTATACCACCAACGGTTTGCTTTCCGTGGTCCAGCTCTTCAATAGCGGCACTACCTGCCACACCGGCCACAACACCTCGGGAGCGCTACAAAACAATTTGTAATGTAAGCATTCATCATACTTTTTCACCATGCCTCATGGTCTACTCGTTTTTTCATTTTGTCATTTGTTGTCATTGAGTCTGAAGAGTGAGCGAATCCTTTATAAGATAGACAATGTGTAAATATTTTTTCTCAGGCTATGACTTTTTATTTTTTAATAGTATCTTGCAATGAGAAAAAGTTCTTAATTACAATGAAATCTAGTTTATTGATTTGTTTCTTTTATGAATTGTGCTTTTGGTGTCTACCATAAAAAAAAGATACGTTAGACATCTAACAAATCTCTGCTGAATATTAGAAGTCAAAACCACGTTCCACTGTGTTTTCTCCTCATAGCTGTATATTTTTAAATAAGGCAATTGAAACATAGTTTGAACATACATATTTAATTGTTCCAGCACTGTGTGGTAAAAAGGCTCTTCTTTCTTCAACTGCTGTCTCTGCAACTCTGGTGAAAATCAATCATCCAGATAAAAGGGAGCCTGGCTTTATACATGTCTATTCTGTTCCAGTTTGTCTATGTTCACCCTAAAACCACACTGTCTTGACTGACATAGGTTTTAAGGTGTTGAAGCCATATTATCTTAGTACTGTACATGTATTCTTCCTTTTTAATACCACTCTGGCTATTCTAGGTACTTTACGTTTCCATATGGCTTTGAAAAACAGCTTGCCAATGTCCTCTGCCAGAAAGACAGAGTGAGAGAGAGGGGGAGGGAGAAGGGAGGAAAAGGATGAGAGAGAGAGACAGAGAGAAAGAGAGAGAGAGAGAGAGAGAGAGAGAGAGAGAGAGAGAGAGAGAGAGAGAGAGAGAATTTTTATTGGGATTGATCAAGGCTGTAGACGAGTTTGGGGAGGAGCAACATTTTTAACAAGAGTGGCCTGATGGGTGAACACAGCAGGTCTCTCCAGTGGCTCCACCATCTTCTGTCTCACTTACCATTGCTCTATGGCTTCCATTTTGACTTTGATCTTGTTGGCTTTTGCCAGACTGATCCCTAAACGAGTCACACTCGCATGCTAGTAACAGTAGTGTTCTTCCTTTTTATTTCAGTTGTCCATTGCTAGCACAGAGGTGCAAAAGATTTTTGCATATTCATTTTTATACTGCAGAGCTGTGAAACTCCTTTGTTAGATCCAGCACCTTCTTTGTATAAACTGCATTTTGCATGTAGATAATCATAAGCTCAGGAAATTAAAACTCTTAGTTTTTCCTTTCCAAACTAGGTGTCTTTTATTGCTGCTTCTTGCCTAATTGCCCTTCCTAAAACTTCAAGTATAACGTTGTGTGGATGGGGGAAGCGATCACCCTCTGTTGGCCCCCATGTTAAGGAGGAGATATCCAGTATTTACAGTTAAGTATGATGCTAGCTGTGGGTTGTTCATAAACACCCTTCAGGAGGCTGAAGAAGTTCCTTTTGATCCCTAGTTTGCTGACAGTGTGAACAAAACTGCATACTGGATCTTTTCAAATGCTTTTTGCAGTAACATAATCAGGTGTGTTTTCTTTTTAAGTCTATGGTGGTGGTGAACTCTCTCAACTGATTATTGAGTGGCAAGTTACCCTTGGACCAATGAACTAAGACCAGTTTGGTCGTAATGAAGCAGCCTGTGTACAAACTATTGCTGATCCCTGCGGAGGTCTTTATATGTCTGTGTTTAAGAGGGATATCAGGGGCTGGTGAGATGGCTCGGTGGTCTAAAGCACCTACTTAGAACAAGCTAAGCTAAGCAAAGCAAAGCACAGAGACCGTGGTTCAATCCCCCAGTACCACATGCCAGCCAGCCCCGCCCCCTGGTGGGCTGGGCTGGCCACACACACACACACACACACACACACACTAAATAAATAAATAAAATTTTTTAAAAAGAGGGATATCAGCTTAGTGTTTCTGTAATGTCTCAGTATCAAGCTAACACTGGTCTCATACAATGAGCTGGAAATGATTCACTTTTCAATGTTCTAGAAGAGTATGTATGAAATTGGTAATATACCGTCCTTAAATACTAAGTGATATACTAGGTAATATATCATTCATTAATTACAATGAAACCATTTGGATATGTATTTTTCTTTCTCAGAGATTTGTAAATAAAAAACTTGATTTCTTTAATGGGTGTATGTCTAGGCAGGATTTTCTTTTTTTTTTACATGTGCTTTTGTAATTTGTCTCTTTCAAGAGAGAGTCCATTTTTAGTTGTCAAAAGATGGTGTTACGGTTTTTGTCTAGGTGTCTCCCCAAAGCCTCGTGACCACAGGGTGTTTTCTTTGGAAGTAGCTGAATCTAGAATGAGATTGACTCATAGTGCAATACTTGGATTAAGGGTGTTGGAATTAAGGGTGGGTGATTCATAGATCAGTCCACAATTGGATTGGTACCACCCTAATCCCAGTAGACTGCATACCATATAAAGGACAGAAAGAGGCTTGTCCCCTTGTCCCCTCTCTCCTCTCTCTTACTGCTTTTGCTGTCTTCCACTACCATGGATGGCTGACCCTCTGCCACTCTACTCTGCCTGAGAGCTGGCCGATGATGGACTGAAACTTCTATAAACTGGGAGCTAAGTAAGCCTTTCCTCTTCTAACTTTGGGTGTTGGGTATTTTATCTGAGCAAGGAGTGAAAAGTTAACCAAGACAAATGGTTTCCTGGTTCTCATATTATTCCCTTATAATTTCTTCAGGTCCACTACATCTGTAGTGATGTCAACTTTCTCATTCCTGTCCTTGGTAATTTGTACCTTCTCTCTTCTTTTGTTGTTGTTTGTTTTCCATATCAGTCTGCCCAGAGGTTTACCAACCTTAGCTTCATGAACCAGATTGTGGCTTTATACAGTTTCTCAACTGTCTCTTCTCTAATTCATCACTTTCCGCTGATCTTTATTATTTCTTTTCTTCCACTTCCTTCTGGATTTCATCAGCTCTAGTGTTCTAGCCTCTTGGGTGGAAGCAAAAGGAACTCTTGTGAGATGCTCTGCTTCTCTCATGTGTGATGGAGACCACACGGCACGGCCACCAACCTTCATCACTCTTGACTGACTTTGTTCTAGCTATTGAAAGCTCGGTTCTCTCATGGAGAAAATGAGGCCCAAAATACTACTTTATAAGGCTGCATGACACTTCAGTGGGATTAAAATTTATAAACACTAAGGCAAATGCTGGCACAGAGTCACTGCTCAGAAAGTGCGAAGCAACCACCCCATCACCCATCAGGTGACACCTCCGTCACAGAGGAAGCGCACAAAGTGCAGCAGCTAATGGGTCCAGCAACTCAGATTCATTTGAGAGAAGCAAACAGATGCAGAGACAAAGACCCAAGCTGGAGAAATGAGGAAAACAGCTGCTGCCTTTCCAAGGAAAGGCCTCCTCCAGCTGCTTCCAGCTCTGACGTCAGCCCTGCAGCCTTGTGCTGATGCCGCCTCCGAAACACAGGTCAGTGCAGGTGTCCACAGAAACAGAGGTCATGCAGACCTCTTGTGCCACTTGCTGGCTCTGCGACCTCAGACAAGTCACTGAACCTCCCAGAGATTTATCCACATCACTGGCAAAATAAGGTGGAGGAGAATTCCAAAGAGCAGGTAAGCACATTCTAGGACTTTCTATGTGCTACATGCTAGCCCAGTAGCAGCCTTTCAGACCTCAGGAAAAGCTATGATGTCGATGCCAGTGGGTAATCATAGACAAAGACACTGAGAACAAGAGGTGATTGAAATATATGGAGAACTTTTTTAATATATATCAGTAATATTCTCCCTCACTACAAACACACTTATTCCATCATTTTGTCACTTCCTAAAGCAGTTCTGGAGGTCCTCTTTTGTGACTGTCTTCACAAAGTCAGGTCAAAACTACAGAGAATGCTGATGCTGAGTACCATCCAACAGAGGCAGCTGGGAAACACCTCCTGGTGTGTCCTCACCCACCTTATTCACCAGATCTGTCACCAGTTGACTTCTTCCTTTTCCCCCAAATCAAAATGATCATGAAAGGGAAACGTTTTGAATCAATTCAGGATGTCAAGGCAACCATGGCCCTAGAACTAAAGACACTCATGAAAGAGGACTTCACAACTTCTTCAGACAGTGGCAAGAACGATAGAGTGTGTTTGATGCAAGAAGGAGAGACTTGGCAGGGGGATTAAGGACAATGTGTCTTTTATTGCAATATAATTTTTTCATGTAAATATTTACTGTACGCTTTTTATCAGATCATATCCATTACCCAGGCTCAAGTTGGCTAGAAAGGCCAGAGGTGAGGTCTGAACCACAATTCACTGCTGCTGAGTACACCAGGTATCATCCCAGGATACATCCCAGGGACTCATTCCTGAATCAGACCAGGAAATGGAGTGTCTCCAGGGACAGCCAGAAGGCCTGAGGCCTTGGGGAGTAGAGGGGAAGGTCCTGGCTGATTCTGTATGGCGGGGACCATTGAAGGGGGGGCACTGCAGCTCCCCGAGCGGGGGCTGAGTCTGGTGCTGATGGGCTCCTCTCCATCTGGTAGCTACATGGGAGGAATCATTCCAGGAGCCTCCACTGCGCAGCCGCCAAGGAGTTCTGGTCACAGCTGTGACAGGAGATATACACAGAGTCACAGGGCCTGCTTGGTGGGAGGGAGAGGGGTCCCAGAAGAGCAGACACACAAAGGCACTGCCTGGGACTGTGGCAGTGCTAGGGGAGACACAGGAGGCCCCCTGGCCTTTGCCCTGCTGTCCTCTGCAGCCCAGGAAAGCAGACCTTCGATAGAGTCTGATGATTGACACGCTCAGAATAACCCATGTGACAAAGTGAAGTGCACGATCCTGACCTAAGACGCAGCAAACTGGACAAAGATTCTTCATGACAGAGGAGAGAAGACGTTCATGCCAGGACAGGGAGAACACAGGGGAAGCTGCAGGGATTTGAACCCATGGCCTCTCCTGTCCCTAATCAAGACCTCCCACAGACACTGAAGGCGGAGTAGTCCTGTGTGAGAGACTGGCACACCAGTTCATCTCTGACTGAGCTGTCCCCTGCCCCTCTCAGGGAGCAGTCACCCACCCCACCCCCAGAGCTGGCCCTGTAGCTCCCATTCCCTAACCACCACCCCCCACCCAGCAACAAGTCCTATTAGCAAGACCCATTCTGCAAGGAAAGGAGACACTGAGGCCGTCACAGGGACACACATTTAAAAGCTGCCCAAGGCTGTGGAGCACCATTCACAACACCCAGCACCCACTGCTGCCAACACCTTTGCTAGAGAAAACTCGTGACACACATCAGACATCAGGCCTGTGCCAGGCACACCAGTGGTCTCGCTAATTCACCAAGCACATGGGGGACAGATGCCAGTGTAATCACCAACAGACAAAAAGCTGAAGGTCAGAGTGGCCCAGCGTCCAGGGCACACAGCATGCTGGTGCCACAGCAAGAGTGGGCAGCTCTGTGTCTGACACATTCATTTCCCATGGCCCAGCGACAGACACTTCCCCTGTCCTATTGTCTAAAGCCCATGGGCAACTGCAGCTGGCTCCTAAGGCTTTCTCCCCCAGCTCTGAAAAGAGCAGTACACAGAATCATTTCCAAGGCGCCAACATTCGGATCAGGACATTTGGAAATCCAGTACCCAAACCAGATGCACCATCTTCCCCGCTCATCTTGGCATTCTTTAGAATGATGGCACCATGGGCTACCACAGGGGTGGAGGTGGCTGGGGGTAGGGGTGCACGGGGAGCACCTAATGCCCACTTCCCTTCAGCCAGCTGTCAACACCACTCCCTCACCAGCAGTGGTGACACAGCCTCGCCGACACCCTGTCCCCTGCACTCCACCCCTGTAGGCACATGCGCATTCACACACCTTTCTACTCCACTCTGCACCCAGAATACAACCTCACACATCCCTAGCTGTGAACCTAACATCGTCCTGAATGAATCACATGTTGGGCAGAAGAGTCTGTGGTCAGAAGCTGTCTTGAGGGGGTGTTTAAACAGCACTGTTTGCCTCGGCCCACCCCATTATAACAATGACAAAAACCATCTGCAGAGGGGCCCTACGTCACAGGGCAGGCGAAGAGGGGCAGATCTCATCCCCACACCCCCACAGAGACCCTCGCTCGGCCTACAGCAGGAAGCCCTAACTTCCAGCTGTCCTTCTAGGCCTTTCAGTTCAGCCTGCAAAGGCACCTGTCTTGGTTACTTGTTTGCACTGCTAAGACAAAATACCCAACGCCCAAAGTTAAGGGAGGAAAGGTTTGTTTTGGCTCAGCTGGTAGATGTTTCGGTCCATCATCAGCTTGCTCCAAGGCAGGGTGGCACATGGCAGAGGGGCATCACAGAGGAAACCAGTTCAGAAGGCAGCAAAAGCTGGCAGAAGGCAAGAGAAGAAGCAAGCGACCGACAGCAAGCCTCTCTGTGTCCCTTATATCTTAGCTAGGCTACCCGCCCATAGGCCAGCCGGCACCCACAGCCTGAACCCCAGTGCTCTAATCCTACATGCACTCCACATCCAGCCACCTCTGAAAAAGCCCCACCTGCGACTGCATGAGGCTTGGGGGAGCCATCTAGACACAAGCCATGACGGCACACCTCACTTTTCCACCAGGAACCCCCGTGTCAGACTTCCCTGCTCCTCCATGCCCGACTCTGTTCAGACTAGAGCTCTGCTTCTGGCACCCACACTATCCTGCGTGCTGTGCCTGTGGTCCCACCAGGCATCCCTGACTCAGCCCCAGGCTCCTTCCTTCCCTTCAGCATTAACTGCACCTTTGCTTGACCTGTGTCACCAGTTCGTCCCAGCCCCAAGCGGGCCACCTTCAAGTCACAGGCAGGCCAGCCCCTGCCCCCCCCCAGACTCATCCACCACCTCCCATGGACCTGCAGGACATCCAATGCATCCCTAGGTCTCCCCTCCCTGCACAAACTGGCCACTGGGGCCTCAGCACTGCTCATCACCTTGAGCTGCCCTACGTTCCCGACGCAACTCCTCGATGCTGTGAGGAAAGGACAGAGATGGATGGATGGTCCTGGGTGACTGTTAGCAAGATTCATAGCAGGCCATGGACTACATCCATCTGTGCTTCTGACTTTAATCACCACAGGCCCCAAGATGGGGGTGTCTACAAATGTGTGTGTGTGTGTGTGTGTGTGTGTGTGTGTGTGTACATGTGAAAGCTCCAGATCATGGTCCTCTCACTTCTTTCCCGGCCTCCACTGCTCCACACTCTAAGCCTTTCCTGGAGCCTCTTGTGTGCAAGGTCTGGTGTTGGTGCCAAGGGTTCAAAGTCAGGAAAGCAGATTTACACCCCAGGAACCAATGGCTCATCAGCAAAAGGCAGTGGCCACAGCCCACAGAGGGCACAGCCTGTACCACAAGCTGCCCTAAGGAGAGGCAGGCTCTCAAGACAAGCAGCAGCCTGAGGACAGAGGCAAAGCTGTGGGCAGGGCCCCAAGAGGGTGAGAGAGTTCCTGAGGCCAGGAAGTGGGTCCCTGGGCATGGGGACAGAAGGGGATGCGCTGCATATTTCACAGTCTCTAGTCAGGGGTCTCTGTTGTGACTGGGTCTCCTCTACTCTCAGTTCCCCCAATGTGGCCCTCCAGGGTTGCAGGTCCCACCAGGTGGTCCCACTATGCATCCATCTTTTGGTCCTGTCCCCCATGCCCTCCCTGCCCAATGACCCAAGTGTGAGCCACCCCTCTGGACAGCCTGGAGCCGGGCTGCTTCCTGTGAACCCAGCTGACACATCCTGTACCGCCAGGACATGGGGGTCTTGAGGAAGCAACAAGAGAAGAGCATCGGGGGGTTGAGGCAGAGCCCAGAGCCCTAGGCTTTGCCAGGGATCTGAACACTATCCTTAAGGAGAAGGAGCCATGGGAGGTCCCAGCAGAGTGTGTTTAAGGAAGGTGGCTTTGGTGGCTCATTGAGGAAGGAATGGCTGTCTTACAAAAGGCATAACACACAAACACACACCACACATGTATGTCACAAAGAGTCCAGGAAGCATGGCTCCACTTCTGTTTCTGAAAAGCTCTTTCCAAAGGAGTGGGTGACCCTGAGAAGAGCCTGGTGAGGAACCAAAAGGGTTGTGACAGGTGAGCACCCACAGCCACTGCGCCAGGAGAGCTGGCGAGGAGACAGAACACTGCCCGCTCAGGGCATGGCCACATCTGCTGTGACCCCATGTGGTTTAGCTCTAAATGTCCCCCAAAAGGCTTCTGTTCAGCAACAGGGTTTGGTTGGAGGTGGTCACCAGGGTATGATTTAAAAGGGTACACATATAGCATTGATTAAAGACATATATATATTCAAATTCACATTTTAATTGGGGAGAAGACAGACATCAAAAATTGAATAATTAGAAATAAATCAATGAGAGACAGAAGGGATTGGGGAATGTGCAGAGCACCTGCAGGTGGAAGGTGCCAGGCAAGAGACAACCAGCACCCGAAGGAAACCAGTGCCTGGCCCTCCCAGAGGAGTGAGACCGGAGCAGAGCAGATGGGTCAGAGAAGCACAGCAGGGTAGGATACCACAGCTGACTTGCTATTAGGCAGCTGGCCCTGGCTGGAAGGTTCCCCAGGCCATGGCAGGAGGGCACATCTCCATCCCCAGGTTTCTCCTTCACCCTGATTCCTGACCACAGAGACCACAGCAGCTTTCCTCCACCCAGCCCCTGCCATCCTGCCACCGACCATGAAAGAACTGAAAATTCTGATTCATGAGCCCAGATAAGCCTCTCCTCCCTCAAGTTATGGGCACTGGGTACCGCACCCATAGAGAAGTGACTATGAAGAGGTCCCACAGCATCCGCCAGGACCTGAGGGCCACAGGCCAGGAAGGAAGGCTTCCCAAGTGAAGGTCACACCCTGCTACAGGCCAAAAGCCAGGCGGAAGGCAAAGAGGCAGCATCCCTGGGGCCCACCTCCACTCCCTGGAGCCCTGCAGGGAAATCCACTACCGAGCAGCATGACCATCCTGGCTCCCTGTCATGTGTGGGGTCATGAAGATCTGGGGAAGGAGGGTCCCACAGGAGGGGGATGCTATGGGAGCCCAGATCTGCCTCTGCGGGACACTGCAGTGTGTGAGTGAGGAGGCCACGCCAAATGTCCGGCCACCTGCACAGTGAGCAAGCGCGCTGCACCCTCCTGCCTTTCCCAGCATCGCCTCTCAGTGCCAGTCACACTCTGGGACCTGCCAGAGGGGCGAGGGAACTCCAGAGCTAATGAACTTGAAACTTCTGGAGAACACTGCAATTAACATGCCCCAAAGTACAGTTGGTTTGTAATTAGATTGAGGAACAAAACCCAAAACATTCATCTGGTAAAAAGTTCCTGTCAAACTTCTTGCATAGGTTTCCTAGCAATTAACTCCCTTGTTCATTTCATCTGAAAAAAGTATTTATTGCTTCAGTTTACACTAATGCCTTAATGACACACCACGTGTTATTAATGAGACCTCTTGCCATCGCAGCTGAGTCCCCTAGTCCGTCGTGCTAGAGCTGGGAAGGAGACACTGTCAGAAAGGAGGCCTGATAGAAATGGTGCCTCCCCAGGGCAAGCACCCAAAAGTAAACAAAATCTGAAAGGTACAGTAGGTGATGTGAAAGGGATAGAAACTGCTCAAAAAGAAAGAACATCTGGCATAAGGGAAAGGAGAAAAGAAAGAAGGAAAGAAAATATAGCCAAGAAAATTGGACTGCTAGTTTATACTGGCTTATTGAAAGGAACAGTCGCTGCTTAATATTTTTTGACCAATTGTGTAGGCTTATATTTGGTAATCTGTGCAACCTTAAAGAAAACAATATGCAGTACAAGAACCATTGCTGAATTCATATCATCTTGCTTCTTGAAAGCTTGCACAGTTTCTAATTTTTTTATTATTTTTTACTCTCTTTAAACTAAAAAAAAAATAAAATAGTATCTCAGATGAATGACCATTTTCTATCTGTGTATTCAGAATGGTTAGGATAGATATATAGCTACATTCTCTTAATGAATAGAGGGATTTGTTCTAATAATGTTTGTAAATAGGATATCATGTCTGCATCTTGTACAGCAAAGAACTACTAGGAAGAGAGTATGCAATGTGTTAATGATTGGAACTGTCCTACCAATTTGATTTGAAACTGTCTCATTGTTATCTATTTCTCAATAAAATTATGAAAAAAAATAAAATAAAAACAATGAAACAGTATCTGTCAGCTGCCTGGAGGAAGCGCTTCCTGGAACCCCAGCACTGTGGGAGGCTGAGGCAGGATGATCAGAAGCCTGAAGCCAGCCTGGCAAGTAGCGACTGAGGGAGGTCCTGTGTCAAAATAAAATAGTATAAAAAGAGCTGGGGAGGGTGGGGAGATAGCTCAGTAGACCCACGGGGCAGGAGCCTCGCTGCCGAAGCCCATGGCTGCGCTTCTTCCGGCTGCCACGCAGGGCTGAGTCCCGAGGGAGCCAGGACCCCTCTCTGCTTGCACTGCAGCTGGACACACCTGCGTGTCTTGGTTGTGTCCTGGGTGCCCAGCATAGAGAAAGCGTAGGGTCAGCGGGCCTGAGCTGCCTGCTGCTTGTCCCCGTTTGGATCCACTGTGAGGGCATGGAATCACTAAGCCCACCCAGCTAAGCTTTGGGCCCCTCAAGTTGACACAGTATATCAGCTACCACACCCAAGGTCCTGGGTTCCAGCCCCTGTAGGGCAAGAACAAAAATATGTGCTAATGATTCTTTTTCCGTCCAGGGAGTTTTGGTCCGGGAAGATACAAGTTGAGGCCCAGCAGGCACCAGGTATCTGCTGTGGACACCCATCAGGCTGTGCAGCTGAAAAGGAATCAGGCCACAGTGGAGCCACATGGGGACAAGCAGCAAGCAGCTCAAGCCCACTGACCCTACACTCTCTCTATACCGGGCACCCAGGACACAACCAAGACACGCAGGTGTGTCCAGCTACAGTGCAAGCAGAGAGGGGTCCTGGCCCCCTCGGGACTCAGTCCTGCGTGGCAGCCAGGAGAAGCGCAGCCATGGGCTTCGGCAGCGATGCTCCTGTACCGTGGGTCAGTGCATGCCAGGCACCAGGCGAAGCCCTTTAAGCATCGGTCGTTAACCCCGACTGACTACACTGGCAGGGAGAATTATTTTACCCCCACTTCACAGATAAGGAGATGGTCACACAGAGAGGTTGAATGACATTTCTAGTGTCACACAGCTACAGAAACAGATCTGGGACTCAATCTAATGAGATCAGTTGGGGGCTGTTATGGCTGTGTCTAGAAGTCCCCCAAAGCCTCACGTGGTCACAGATGGGACTCTTCAGAGGCGGCTGATCTGGAGTGTGTGCTGCTGGGACGAAGGGTGTGATTAAGTCCACAGGTTGGTCTGGCATCCACCCTCAACCCAGCAGCCAAGATAGACTACAAAAGGTGCAGGAAGATGCTGTGGAGTCCTTGGCTGGCTGGCTTTGCCGCCTTCTGGCTGACATGGGCTGTTTCTCTTCTGTGGTGCACTTCCACCGTGCGCTACCCTGCCTCGGAGCCCGTCCATGACGCACTGAAACCCCTACCAACTATGAGGAAACAAGCCTCTCCTCCCTTACCTGGAGGGTTTTGGGTATTTTGTCTCAGCAGTGAGGAACGTCACTAAGTCAGAAGGCCAGGCCCCTAACTGCCAAACTCAAGGGCTGTCCTCAGCCACAGGGGCCAGCGCCACACCTGTGGCACCAAGACTCTTGCGAGGCTCCCTACACCCGCCCCACCACAGGAGGGAAGAATGACAATCCTGTACATTTTTCGCACTGGACACAAAGCTCCAAAGACAGGAGAACATGTGCAGTGCAGTGCACCTCCCATCCCTGTGCCAAGCTGCCAGCAGGGTGCTTGTAACAGGTACCTTGATTGTCTGCTTGGACACGCACGGGACACCATGAGCTCCCACCAGCACAGAGCACTGCTCCACCACACTGCGTCCACTGCTGCTGCTGCTCTGGAACCACTGCTGCCCACAACCCAACGCGCTTAGCCCCTCTGCTGAGGACAGACCCCGAGGCTGTTACCTTCTCTGCTATTACCAGTGATACCACAATGAATACTCACGCAGGGAAATACTTCAAAGAATCAAACACTGGGTTCTCATCTTATTAAGTAGCTTTTACACATCAAAAGAAATCACTAACAGAGTGAAGAGACAACCCACAGAGTGGGAAAAAAATTTTAGCCAATCATACCTCAGACCAAGGATCTCCACCTAGAACATTTCAAAGAGCTGAAAAAACTCAGCCTCCCTCCCAATTCAAAGATCGAATCCAAAAACGGGCATCCGAGATGAATATATACTTCTCACATGAAGAAATACAAATGGAAAATATATACATGAAAAAATACTCAACATCACCGGTCATTTGAGAAATGTAAATTAAAACAAAATTGAGATTCCCTTTCACTCCAGGAAGAATGACTATTATGAAGAAATCAACCAAGAACAAATGTTAGAGGGGCTATAAGGAAAAAGGAACCTTCTCGACCATTTGCAGCAGTGTAGACTGGTATGACCACTGTGAAAATCAGTGCAGAGACTCCTCAAAAAGCTAGATGCAATTTGACCCTTCTTGATATTTCCCCAGAAGAATTAAAACATCATACCCCAGTGATATATGTGCACCCACATTTACAGCAGCAAAATTTGCAGTAGCTAAACCTTAGAAACAACCCAAATGCCCATCAAATGGGGAATGAATAAAACTGTGGTGCTCTTTTTATACAATGGAGTATTACTCAGCCATAAAAAGGATGCACTTGACATTTAATAGGTACATGGATGCACTTTGAGACATACTCAGAAGTGAAATCGATCAGGCTCACATGTGTAAATACTGTATCATCTCCCTGATACGAGAAATTGAAAGAGTAAATAAGGTCTAGAATGTACGATAGTAGATATTGTAAAACAGGAAGAAACTGTTTAAAAGGAAAGAAGAACTAGGACAGGGAAAAAGGTGAAAAGAAGGAAGAGAAAAGGGAGAAGAATGCAAGGTAGCGGTGATATCAGCGTCTCTTAGTTCACTGAGAAGGAAGGTTTGCGCTACTACTGACTGAAGAAATTGGACGCCCACATCTTGATTTCCGAGTAACTACTTTGAAGATAATAACATACAATGTTAACTATTATTATTAGTCTATTATTTTGTTACCAAATTCTGTTTTACCTTTTTTCAATTAAATAAGTAGGAAAATAAATAAATAAAGTACTTGTGCATTAAAGGCTTATCCATGGAGCTTGCTGAGCCCAGGCATTGGGTCCAGATCTAAAATGGTCCCCAAGCTTCGTGTATGTTTGAAAGGTGATTAGATTGCTGGGACTGGGACTGGGGAGATAGCTCAGTGGTGCAGCACCTGCCTGGCAAACACAGGGTCCTGAGTTCGATGCCTGGTACCAAATAAAGAAAGAAAGAAATTAGATATGGGGACTTATAGCAGGCTTGCTGGAGAGGGGTGGGGTTTGGATGGCGGGGCAGTCGCTGTGGGTATGGCCTGGGTCTCTCTCCTCCCAGGCCCTCCCTCCTCCTGCTGCTTCTGGTCCTCCACGCAGTGCTCAGCTCTCCTCCAGTACACCCTCCACCACGCTGTTTCTTCTTTAGAACCAACCAGGCCTAGACTGAAAGATGAGCAAAAATGAACCCCTCCTCCTTTACATTTCAAATGCCAGGTACGGCGTCCCAGTGACAAGGAAAACGGCCTTTCATCCTACATTTTGAGGAACCTCCACGCTAATTTCCCAAGTAGTTGCACCAGTCCGCACTCCCAGCAACAGTGGAGAGGGGTTCCTTTCTCCCCGTGGCCCCTCTAGCGTTTGTTCTCGGGTGATTTCCTGGTAACAGCCCTTCTTCCTGGAGAATGGCTCATGCCTGTCAGGTCACACTTCCTGCCCATGTCTAGTTTACTCCCGTTTGTTTGCAGCCTCTGGGTCAGAACAGGAGGCAGGGGCAGAATCAGAGCTTCTGGGCACGAAGACCACATACTTCTTTACCCCAGATCTCTGGACTGGAAATGAAGAGCAGGACCAACGGACAACAGCTGAGGTAGCCAGGGTTCCTGGGGACCTCTGGGATTCGAAGTCCATCAGGGACGAGCTGCCCCAGCCACCTCCCCAGCCTCAGCCTGGGCCCCTGCCCATCACCGGGTCACGTGACCTCTCCTTCTCCCTCCAGCCCACTCCCCTAGTTCTGGTACACTCTTTTCGCTCACCTTTTGCCTGCCTCTTTCCTCCTTGTCCTTCCTGCCCTGCATAGTGCCACCTCTTCCAGGAAGCTGTCCCCACCCCCATTGCTCCACTGTGCTGAGTGGGCAGAAGCCTCCTTTGGGCTCCACCAAGAGCAAGGTGGGCTCCAAGGTCACAGCAGAGAGAAGCAGTGTCAGGAAGGAGTGCTGGGCCACAGATGCAGGAACAGGGGTCCTATCGGGGCCAGGCACGGGGTGGGCTGGGCCAGCAGGGGCAATCTCCATATCCCCTCTATGCAGTGATAGGACTACAGAGAGTTAACCAAAAAAAAAAAGATAACTTCATTGAACCACAACATAATAACAGGGCCAGAAATTTAGCTCAGCAGCACAGCACCTGCCTGGCAAGCACAAGGGCCTGAATTTGATTCCCAGTGCCCCTCCCTCAAAAAACCAATACTGTAAGCAACTGCTGCTCACTTAGCGATGCAGATAACTGCAAGAAGATTTTGCTACACTTCAAAAGGCTTGGCATCAAAATCAACAGCTACACACAAGCATTTTATAGATGAGAAAATAGTCCCCAAAGATATTGTATGGAATGGTGTTCAACCCCACCCATAATCAGGAAAATGTAAATGAAAATCGAAGTAAGAGAAGGCTCAGCATAAGAAACACAAAAGTACAGGCAACATGAAGTGCCGGGGAAGCTGAGGCAACGATAGAAACTTACACCCTGGTAGGTGGAGGTGGTACGAACTCCTCCAAGAACGATTTTATTAGGTTAATACAGCAGTACAAGCACTGGCCCGGGCATGCAGCAGTTCTGCTCCTCCAAACAGACCCCCCAAAAAGCTCTCACATACAGACACCAAAGAAAAAATATCAGAGTGTTCTCATTATTCTCAGTAATTATTAAAGCCTTCCATGTGCCCATTAATGATAAGACAAGTAAATATTGGACAAACTGCAGCAATAAAAATGATGAGAGAGGAGCGACTCTCAGGACCTAAAGCTGATGAAAAACAAACGATCGCAGAAATAGGCAGGCATTTCATTCCTCATCCATAAGAGTCACAAAGAGCTCAAGGAAGTGCTGTGCACTTTAGGATCCGCAAGTCTCAGTGTGGCCAGGGACCAGACGGCACACAGTCGAGACAGCAGCTAAGTCCTCTCTGCACGGGAGGAAGTAGTCAGAGTGCGGCTCATAAGGCTCCTTGGCGGTCCACAGCTGATTGTGGGTTCCAGACACTGATTGGTTCCTTGTTCTTTTAATCGGGCCGATGTACTGCAACTCTCCTTTTTAAAAGAATAATTTTAAAATTAGCACACCTAGGGCCAGGGGTACGCATACAGGGCCCTGAGGGTTTGCTTCTGCAGAACCCCAACTCCCAACCCATCCCAGACCTGCAAGCCGCACCGGAGGCCAAGATGCGTGAGCCATACTGTGGAGACACATTGAACAGAGAGGCTCTGAGCCCTGGCTTCTACGCCCAGCCCTTGCAACGTTAGCCAAGCTACTGCAGCCCTCAGTTCCCTTATCTAAAATGAGTGTCTGGGGAAATACATGGTGCATGGTAGGGACTCAGTGATTATCTGACGAACGAATGAGTCAGTGATGTCTAGGATCCCATCACAACTGCAACCTGCACCCAAATTTATTCACTGAAGGAAGCTGTGGCTACAGCTACTGGCATACACCCCAACAAACACACACACACACACACACACACACACACACACACACAACATTCAAAGTAGAAGCAGAAAGTTTTCTGTTCTGTTCGATCCAAACTTTTGATATTTTAATGTTACAGATTTTCTATCCCAAATGTCAGCTTCCCTCTTATTTTCCTTTTTGCTGTCACAACAAGCATACGGGCATTTTCCATGGAATTTTACCAAGTGGCATGTCGCATATTTTGTAAACCATATGCATACAAACTCCTCTCTCACTCTGCATTAGTTGGCTTTCCCTCACTGTAATGAAATACTTGCAGCAGTTAAGGAATAAAGGAAAAGGTTTCTTTTGGCTCACACTTCTGGAGGTTTGGGTCCCAAATCAGGTGGCCTCATTGCTCTAAGCTCTGGCAAGGGTGGTGCACTGTGGTGGGAGCACAGAGGGTGTGCTTATATCACACACCAAGGAATGGGAAGTCCCAGAAATGAGGTCCCGGGAGCCGCCTCAGGGCCATGAGCACCAATAACATCAGGACCCCACCAGGCTCCCCCTCACCATAGCACCACCCCAGGGCCTGGACCCTTGGGGAATACTTGACACCCAAACCTTAGCATACCTGTTATGGTTTAGGTCCACAAAAATGCCACGGGAATGGCCTCCTGTGCTTGGGAGGTGACTAGATTACAAGGACTTCCAGTTCACTTGCTGTTGGGAGGCAGAGTCTGACTGGAAGAGCTGGGTCACTAGGGGTGTGGGTGCCTGCCAGGCTTTATCTCCCTGCTCAGCTCTGCCCTGCTCTCTCTGCTCCCTGTCCACCACGAGGTGAGAAGCTCTTCTCCACCACACTGTACTGCCCACCACGCTGGTCTGCCTTGGAGCTGGCCAGCTATGCCTCAAACATGAGCCCCAATAAACATCTCCTCCTGTAGGTGTTGGGAATTACAGCCCAGTGATGGGGAAATGGCAAACACCTCTCTACCAGATTCTGTCTGGGGGCCCATGCCTTTCTGTGCTCTGATCTCTGACTCTTCTGTTTGTTTGTTTTTGGGTTTTCTGAGACAAGATCTCACTATGTAGACCATGTCGACCCCAAACCCATGATCCTCCTGCCTTCTGTTCTCAAATGCCTAGTCCTAGGTTCCATTCAGGCAACACCTCCTGGGCTTAAAGGGAGGCAAGGGAGGAAGAGTCAAACCTCACCCCACCAAGGAGGAACCCTGTGTGTGACATTCACTAAAGTGACTGACCACTAGTTCAGGACATGCTGAGCCCATCTAAGCCACTTTCCCTCCTCCTTCTTATCAGTTCCCCTAGCTGAGGACAAAAGAAAAAGCTGCAGCTTAGAAAGCCCCAAATTCTAGAAATAGGATGATGCTTTGGATGAGGGCATGGGTCTTATAAAGGCAAAAAGAATCCCTCTCAGCCTCATTTCTTTCGTTTGTAGAATGCAGCAATCATCTAACCTCAGAAGGCTTTCTGTGGCTCAACTGAAACAATACATATGAAGACACCTACAGACCAGCACCGAGAGAAGTCACTCTGCTTCCATACCACTTCTGTTTGACTTCGCAAGGAATAAAACAGTCTCCACACTCAATTTGCTTTTTAATTGGGCTCATCTACAGGCAGTGCTTCAGGGTAGGCTTGGGGGAGCCTGGGGAGCCCGCAGGCTCTGTTTGTCTTACAGTACAACTCCACCCACAGCATTCTGATGGTGACCTATCCAAGGGGACGTGGGCTTCAGCAGCCTTGGCTCATCTCACACATGGCACACTGGACAACAGTGGGATGGAGAGGAAGGTAATGGCCGGCATAAGCAGCAAGTGCTGGGATGGTTAAAATCTTGTAGTGAATGTTTGAAGAAGAACCTAGCCTCAGAGATTATCAACTCAAGAGATCAGTGAGCAGGACTGGCAAAGACAGGAGGTCCTGCCCAGACCACAATGTAAGAGCTCTGTCCTCAGACAGCCAAAGCCGACTGGTCAGCACCTTGGACAGCTCCACAGCTGCCCACCAGGCCCTGCATCAATTTCCAGCCCACTGGGCTGTGCCCACCTAACCCACCCACCTCCACCCTCCAGATCAGAAGCAGCAAGCATGGCAGGTCACAGCCAGTGCTCCCTGCACCATGGAAGCTCACAAGACAATCACAGCAATTTCTAGGCATTCAAGAACATTTCAAACAAGAATGAAAGCTGCCAGGCTCCCAGAACCTTACCCCCATCTTTCTCCCATCTCTCTTTCATCTTCTGGGAAGACTGCTGGGAAGTTTATGCCCTTATCTGTGGTCCTGCTTTTTCACCTGGGGAGCAGTTCTTGAAGGGGCCCTAGAATGGTGCCATGGTGGTAAGAAACACTTGCCTGCTGTCCTCAGGCCAACCACAAGACACCACATCTATAGGGCACGGAGCTGGGGGGGCAGATGCCAACCCTGTGGACTTGCTCTGGGAGCAGAATGCACATAAGGGGACAATGAAAAGCAAACAGAGTTTGGGCAAGTCCTGCCAGGCATAGCATAGTCTGCAGGAATCGGGAGCCAAGGCAGGGCCAGAAAGCTGCAGAGCTGGGCCCGTGCCAGCCCTGGGGACAACCACACCTGAAGGCCAGGACAGAAGGGCAGTAAGCACACCCAGGGAAGCAGAATAGGAAGAGCCATAGGCGTAAGACCAGAGGTGACCCCAGAGTGCAGTGTGTACATGGCCCACTGGTACAGCCCAGAGCACACTGCAATCTCAGGGGAAGGGCTGGCCCCTTAGATGCCCTGTATCACCTTGGGGCTGTCACAAGGTCCCCAACTCTTCTGCAAGGATGTGGGTGGGAGACAGCGGTCAGATCCTGGACAGAGTCCAGTGGAGTGCCCAGAGCCTTGGGCCACCCTTGTCCTGGGCACCACCTCATCTTTATTTCAGCACAGGCACTATTTGCTCTTTCAATTCTTCCTGGAAGGCTCCAAACAGCATGTTTGTTCAAGAGCGTAGGACAGCATCTCAGTCTCAGGAAAGCAGAGTATTTAGGCAAATGCAAACATATGCTGATTTCTCCTTTTAGTTACATTCTTGGCAAATAAATTATTTCGCCAGGAGACAAAACAAGACTGCTAAGGGTTCACCCCATTCCATCCTGGCCCTTACAAAGACCCCTGAGGCCTTGAACACAGTGGGGTGACCATGGCTACCAAGGGGTACCCCAGAGACCCCAAGAGAGAACTTGTCATCATGACTGGAGGTCACATGCATTTGCATATGTGTGAAACCACACAGACATAAAACCACATGCACAGTGCATGTGAACAGGTGAAGGAGGAACAGAACCACAGGCCAGGCCCACTTCAAACTCCAGTGGTGATGCCGTACTAGAGTTATACACAGCATCACCCACCCTTGGGGAACCAGGGAAAGAGGACACAGGTGTCCTGCAAGGCTTCTCATAGTTGCATGCGAGTCTCCTTAATCGCCATAATTCTTAAAAGCAAAATGTGGAAACTATTTTATCTCAAGACAGACCGGCTGTTTATACACAGAAACCATAAGCAAATCATGAAGCTGTTTTCCCAAAGCCCATTTCTGTTGTTTCCTAATAAGCAAAGTATGATTTTCCCCCTGTAGGAGAGGACATCAAAGAAGCTACTTCCAGAGAGGCACAGCACTTCCAGGCTCAGCACCCAACTGGCCCCATGACACTCAGGGTCTCCTAGCCCCAGTCCTGGCCCCCAGCTTGAGCCCCTGAAGGCAGGCCAACGACCAGCACAAAGAGCATCTTCAGAAGAGAAGCCACTAGGAGGCCTAGGCCAGTGGCTCCAGGGCTGCCTGCATGCAACCCTTTGCATCCCTGCCAGCAGTTTATTAATATTTTATTGAAAACTCTAAGATGATTCAAACTTCAGCTGTCACGATAAGATGCTGTTGCTAGGCAACTTTAGTGCCCATCTCCAGATCTGTTTTGCAGCTCTTCAGATTCACAGGCTCAAGGCTGGCCCTCCCACCAGATCCTGCTTAGCTCAGGCCTCCAAGCGCCACTCGTGGGCCCACGCAGGTGAAGCCTCAGACCTGGGATCCTCTGCACCCAAGTCCAGAGCAGCCCCACTCACCATACTCGCTGTCGTAGAACATGACGAACTTCTGCCAGCGCAGCTCTGTCACCAGCCTGAGCATGACATCGTTGAGGCGGACGGGAGGCCTCGAAGCCAGAGTGTAGGCCTCACCGTCAGGGCTGGGGTTCAGGTGGCAGGCAGTACGCGGGGAGCCCCCAGGGTTGCGCTGCACAAAGAGGTGCGGTATGTGCATGGCGTCCGTGAGGGACTGCAGGGCATTGGCTGATGCGCAGCCCGTGGATGTGACCAAGGCCAAGATTCCCTGGGTCATGAGGTCACAGGCTGGAAAGAGAGGAGAGACAGGAGGGATCAGCACAGGGCAGTGCAGGACGGGCTTTCATCCACGTGGCCCACACTTGGCAGCTCACACCTGCAGTTCCCAAAAGATGCTGCCTCCCTCGGGGGACCAAGAACCCACCCTGAGCCAGGGCAGTGGCTACCAGAAAACCCAGCAGATAAGCAAGCTTCTTTCACTCATTTGTCAGGTGAAGAAAGGGAGGCGGGAGAGGCAAGGTCATGTGCTGTGGGCAACTCAGGACGCCAGAGCAGGGGTCCCTCCAAATCTGCCTGATTCCGCCAACAGTGCTCTCAGTGAACTAACCCGTGTGGATCAGGCACCAAAAGAGCCAGTAATCTCATGTATCTGTGCTCCCCCACAGCCAGGCCACTGGCTGCCAGTACATTGTACACTCTGACTGGAACCTACAGGGACTGGAAGGACCAAATACACCATAAAGTCTGGAAGACACGTACTTACCCAGAGGGCCCGGGTTGCAGGCAAAAACTTAAAATAGAAAAGGCAGAAACCTAGGTGTTCTGGCCAAGCCTCAGGTGCTCGGGATGAGGATGCTCAGAGCCAGCAGATCACGACAAAGAAGATGAGTTGGGACTTCAGCCCTTAGTGCAACACAAGGACAGCGATGCGTGACAGCACCAGCAGTCCCTTCTGGGGCAGATGCATCAGGGACTCACCTTTCCAAGTCACCCCAAAGCCTCCAGGGGCACCCTCTCAACCACACACAGGCCTTCTGGGATCGACAAAGCAGCAGCATCCCACACCACAGCCCACACTAGTTTGGAAGCAAACATTTCCATGTCGTGAACATACTGCGTGGCGGCAGCAACATGGGAAAGCAGCTGCAGGCTCTGAACCCAGGCTGTGAGTGGCAGGGCCATCTGCCTCTGCTGTGGCATGGAACAACTCCAAACTGCCAACCAAGCAGTTCTTAGGGCCGGAGCCCCTCAGTTTACCTAATGCTTCTGACCTGCTGAGGTAAGATAAAGAAATCCACCTAAGGAGAAGTGGGGGTGCTAGGCAAGGTATGGGGAGACCAGTCACAGCATTCCAGGTAATAACACAATGCCCAGTGAAGGAGTCCCTGTTCATCCCTTAACTTCCAATGCCAGGGCAGGGAGGGGTTCATCACAGTCTCATGAGGTCTCCTGAGACTCCTGCAGTCTCCCAGATGCCCTCATCCCTCCTACCCCCGTGTCTGTTTTTCAGCTCTTCAGATTCACAGGCTCATGTATGCTTCTGAGCACACAGACAGGGTGCCCCTCGGGTGCCCACGCCTGTGGCCTCGCATTCCCCATGGCAGCTTTGCCTGCCAGACTCCCATCAACCACCTCCCTGTGTGAGAATAGATCCACCTCTCCTACCTTGCTTCTGGGCTCAACCTCTGCTGCCCCAGAATGATTTAATGCAGATCCCAGGTCCCCACATCCCCAGCCATGGCACACACAGCCTGCATTGCTGCCCAGCCCTCCTGCTGGACCACAAGGCCTGTAACATCCTTCCCCAACAAACCAGTACCCAGCACATGCAGTCAGTAAAGACCTGTGCAAGATGCCATGAGCCTGACCTTTCCACACCCCCTGCTAGCAGCTCCTCTCCAAACAGCACGGCATCCAAAAACCATGCAGACAGGGCCAGCCAGTTAACTCAGCAGCCTAAAGTGCCTGCTTAGGCAGAGCACAGCAGCTGAGGTTCAATCCTGGGCCTGCCATGCCAGCCCCACCCCGGGGCATGCTGAGATGCTGATTGAGACTGGGTGTGATGGCACATGCCTGTAATCCCAGCACTTGGGAGGCTGAAAACAGGAGAATCACTACAAGTCCAATCTATGTAGTGAGACCCTGTAGATCCTGTACTAAATACATTTTTTTAAATGCAGATGACACCACGAGGGACCTGGAAGATGTAGATAAACACAGTGGTAGTGATGGAGCCCCGTTGTCAGGGAGCCACTCACAAAGCTCCCACAATTCCGTGGGAAAGTACTTGTCATAAAAAAGTACGTGAATATAATACAAAATTGTATGCATTTTATGACATCAATTAAATAAAACTCAAAACGCATGAAAGACAAGCAGGGAAGAATGCAAAACATGAAAAGCAACTGCAATTTAGAAGTCTAGCGGTGGTTTTCCTTCCTTTTATACTTTGCCCAGATTTCATGACATGAACAGGTAATTCCGTTAGGAAAGGGAAAGAGGCCGCAGATGAAGGGTGGCAGGTGAGCTCTGGAGGAGGAGAAGGGCATGGGTGAGACTTTCCTCCCTGCCCGTGCTTTCTGCAGGTGCAGTGAAGGGGTTCTCAAGAGCTAAGAGCAAAGACAGGGTCAGAGTCTCTGTTTCCCAGACAGTGACCCATGAATCCTCACAACCATCAGGGGCAGCGCCAGGTGCAGCCGCAGCCAGCCTCCCCCACAGTGTCCCAGGTGGGGACACACTTATGGGGGGTGAGCGGGTGAGACACTGGGACACGCAGAGGATCGGCTCGCACTGATTACAGCCAGCCAGGAAGCACACTTACGGAAAGGCAAGAAAAGGCACTAAAAGCCAAGGCGCTGTGATGATGACTGGATTGTTCTTCCTGCTTTTGTACACAGCCTCTTTAATGCTAAGATGTGGCATGTATAATCTTTAAAACCAATCTTGTAAAATAAACTGGGCATTGCCCGGGTGTAAATGGCCAGAAACTGCAGCCCTTTGTGGGAGGGGCGAAGGAGGCCGGTCACACGGCTGCAGCACTGTCTCTGCGGCTGGCAGCCCCTCCCCACTGTCATCACCACCGTCCCCTCCGCAGCCTCCCCTCCTAGTGCCAGGCTCTGAGGCCACAGAACCTCTGCAGGCCTGACACCTGCCAAGCAGTGCTGTCTTCCCTGGAAACACAGTACACTCAGCACACGCACTAGTCCCTGCCTGGAGCACCGGGACCTACCCAGGGGATGAACCCCACGATCTGCGCCAGGGAAGAAGGGGACAGAGGAGAGTGAACACTGTGGGGCTATTAGGGGAGCCCCAAAGGAAGGCCTCAGAACGGCAGAGATGGAAGGAGTGAGGCATGACCAAAGCGCACAGTCAGGCAACTGCTGGCTCATGAAGGGCAAAAGGAAGAGAAGCAGAACCTCAGGGACCCAACTTCCAATTCTGGTTTTTTCACCTGCTGTTAGAGGTAGGGTCCTGCTCAAAGGCCCGGGCTGGCCTTGTCCTTTTGGTGACCCTTCTGCCTCAGCCTCCTGTGTGCTGGGATGACAGGTGTGTGCCACCATGCCTGGTTCCAGTTTGGCTCTTGCAGTCAGCCGTCAGTATGTGGTCCCAAATACCTCATCTCCGAGCCTCAATGGGGATAAGATTTCCACCCAGCAGTCACAGCACACTCACTCAACACATGCATGGCACCTGCCCAAGCCAGGCTGGGCACAGTGATGCCAAGAAGACCCATTTGCATCTCTCTCCTTGAGCCCCTCTGTCCCTCTCAACAAGATTCGCTGCTGCCCTCCCGTGGGCATGGGCATGTCCGACCCTGCCCTGGCTCTGCCACCTGCAGTACCGCAGCCAACTGGCCTTCTCCTCAACAGGGTGGGCAACTAGGCTGGAAGTCTCTCTGGGGCAGACGCTAATGGAGAGGCCCACGGCAAGTCAATTTTCAATCCACTGTGAATGGCCCACTAATTGGGGCACTGTTGAAATGATGATTATTTGGAGGCTTCTAACATAAAAATAATAAGATCAAAATACATCAGATCAAAGCCAAGTCAGCTATTAGCTTAATCAAGGTTGTGTGAGACAGGACTCCTGCCCTCCTTGTGTGAAGAGGTCTGCATTCAGGCCCCTCTGGCACGGTGGGCAGGGGCAAGGGCCTCTCTGGCTTCCTCTCTCTGCCTCTTTCTCTCTCACTCCCTCCCTTCTTTTTCCCTCTTTATCTCCTCTCTCCCTCTTTCCTTTCCTCTCTCCCTCTCCATCTCCCTCCCTCTCTTCCTCCCTGCCTGTTGAAACAAGCCAATACCTAATGGCCCGGGGCAACAGTGATCCAGTTTGAGCTCCAGGAAAGCTCCGCACATGGACAGCTGTGCCCACTGCCTGGTGGACAGCAGGAGCTTGGCCAGCACGGTCCAGCCTGAGGCTCAGAAGCATTTCCGAAGCTCTGTGCATGAGAACAGCTTTTGTTATCCTTCCTTCCCTCCCATATTGCATGGTCACGAAGCTAATCTCTCTCCTGATTGCAGAAGAGGCCTGGCGGGTGGAGCAGGACACACTGACACTGGCAAGGGAACAAAGTAGCATAGACTATTCGTCCTACCAGCTCAAGCCCCTGCCCAAGCTCTGGCCTAGGACAGCAGGGGTCTCCACAAGCGTCTCCTAGTCAGTTGCTAGCATCTTAGAAGAGAGAAGGAGAAGGGTGGGGGGGTAGAAAGGGGGGAAGGGGAGATGAGAGGCTGCTCACATGCCACAGCTGGGCAGTGCAGGGGAGGCAGGGGCTCTGCCAACCTCCAGATACCACCCCAGCCACATGGCCACCAGCTGCCTGGAGAAGGTGCTGAGACCAAGGAGCAGCAGGACATGGCTGGGGTTCCCACCACCCAGCAGCACAACTGGAGAACTCACCAAAGTGAGTTTTTTCAGGTCCTCTGGTGAGAAACCCACACACATGGAGGGCAGTGCCCACAGCATACAGCCAGACAGCATATGGACCAGCCACCAGGCCCCTGCAGAACCAGCAAAAGAAGAAAGGGAGACAGAGACTGAGGATGCTGGCCCTTTCCTGACAGAAATTCTCAGGGCAAGGCCAGCTCAACCTCCTGGGGAATTAGGACAAGGGCAGACAGGACCCGAGACCAGCCCCTTCCCAAGCCAGTGGTGCCTGAAAAGGCAGGCAGTGGAGACAAGACAAGTGCCCCACTGCTGAGGTCACCCAGAGAATCCCAGGCCAAGGCTGGGGACACAATGCCCCAGAAGGCTTATGCCAAAGAACACCATGGTCTGGAGCCCAGGCCTGACAAGGATGCTGGCGACGGCCACCAGCCCTCCCCTCTGGCTCAGATGCGCCTCTCCAGGCACAGCCACACCTACCCCTCCCACCCCCACCCCCACCCCCACCCCCAACACCTGACCTGAAAAAACATCCTCCACCCAAGAGTCAGCATGGGACACATCTGGAATTTCAGCACTGGCAGGGAGGCTGAGACAGGAGGATCACCTGAGCTACATAGTGAATTCAAGGTCAGCCTAAAGTACATGGTGAGACCCTGTCTTAAAAAAATAAGTAAATGGATCACAAGCCCCCACCCATGCTAACTGCCCCCTGAGTACCAGGGTCTTTCAGATGACAAGGCAAGACAAGGCCTGAACCTGGGGCAAAAGTGGTCAGGAAGCTTTGCTTCTGCCGGCTAGTGAGGCTGGACTGCTCCTCCTGGGCATCTTCAGCCCTTCCCACAGGCAGGGTCCCCATGACCTCATGCCTCTCCCCCACCATGGCCACTGCCCTCATCCCCTGCTGTGCTTGTTACCTGAGCCTCCCTCCTGCCTTTAAATTGGCAGTGGCTTTATGAATATCTGAATTCTAATGGCTAGTCTTTAAATTAAGGTAGCATTTATAAATACTTTATAGCCGATGAATAATTGACCAAATTTAGAATTGTCATAACTCACAGTAAATTATTGATCTATGGAGAATAAATATTTTTCATCTTTTATTAAGACATGGAGAGGGTAAACAAGACTCATGGCGGGGGGACAGGCTGGGGGGTGCTGGGCTCCGGCCCTCCAGCACATGGACCCCTCCCATGATTGCCACAGGCACCATCCTGCAGCCGGCTCTCCAGCCTCTGGGACCCTCACAGCTGTCCTTCCACCTCCACCAGCATGGCCTTGCTGGCCCAGTGTGCTCTCTGATTATTGTCCAGTCACTTTCCCACAGTTCTCTGCTCCTTCTCTGTATTTCAGCTCTGCAGCTAGTGAGACCCCAGTCCTGGGGCGACCTCCTGCCGCACTCCATAAGGCAGTAGCTGTAAGCCACACCCTGCAGCCCCTACCTGTGTGACCACTGACCTCAGCCATTCCCACACTGACCCCTCAATGCATGGACCCCTGAGCTCTTCCAACTCCAGCCTCCTGCCTGAGTCCAGGGGTGACCTTGCTTCGCCCTTCATCGGCCCAGAAGCCATCATTGCCAGAGTTCCTTGGCATCATGCCTCAAGGTCTTTACAGTGACCCACGTTTATCCCTTAAGCTGCAGATGGAAGCTGCACCCACCTGAGGCTTGGCCCAGCTCCTGAGCTCTAGAGACTCCAACTCCTGGTTCCTCTGCACCTAGACCTCCTCAGACCTTTCTCTGAGGTCCTCAGCCTGCCCTGCACAGCTGCCTCCTGTGTTAGACTCCAGTCCTGCTGAGTTTCCACAGTTACTGTTCCATCCTGGGTCCTGATCCCAGCAGCCCAATGCCACAAACTGTCAGGCTTGGCACCCAGCAGTGTTCCTCCAACCACCCAAGCCATTTCTCCCCAGGTCCTGACCCTTGTAAGCAGCCTCCAACATGCACTGTCTCATCTTCCAAATGCACCTGGAATCTGCCGCCCAGGTCCAAAGGGCCATGGCCACCCAGGAGCCTCTTGTCCAGCCTCCAACCAGAGCCTCAGTCCCTGTGCACCCACACCCAAGCACAGCTCCACAGGGAACCCGAAGGATACCACAAACTCTAGTGCTACCCACAGAGTCCGCCCACCCCTCCGCCCTCTGTGTGCTTTAGGAGAGCCATGGTCCCTCCAGAGAACCTGTCACCCCAATCTTTGGGCCATGGTGCGCTTCACCCCACTTGCCTTAGGGAACCATCCACATGGCCCCCGGTCCCCACCATTGCACATGTGCAGCAGCACCTGCAGGGTGGGCTCCCTGGCCCTGATCCCACAATCTGCTTCTTGATATCCCCAAGACCAACAGAAAAGGGGCAGATTTCATGAGAGGACACAGAGCCCCCAAGCTCAGCATGGCCTCTCCATGTCTACAGCCCAAAATGAAAACCAAGGTTCCACAACTTGGAGAAGAGCTAGGTGACTGCTTGTTTATCTCTTTGGTACAGGGGCTGAACTCAAGGCTTCTGCACTCAGCTACACCCCTTTTTCTTTTTCTAATTTTGAGACGAGTCTCACTAAGCTGCCCAGGCTGGCTCAAAACTTGTGCCCCTCCTGCCTCAGCCTTCTAGAGCACTGTGACCACAGGTGTTGGCCACCAAGGCCTGCCAGGAAGAGACTGTTTCTTAAAGCAGACACTCCACTCCCAGGAGGGCACCCTGCCCTTAAATTGAGGACAGTAGAAAAAACTGTGCCCCTGGCCTGGTCTGGCAGCAGCACCAAGTAAAGCCCTGTAGCCAGGAGCCCCTATACCCTGCCAGCCTCAAGCTCAGCTGCCCCAAAGGTCCCCATGAGCAGGGACTGCAGCAGGGTGGGCATCACAGCATTCCTGAAGCAGCAGCAGCCGCAGAGCAGCCAGCTCAGTGAGGCTCCAGGGCCTCCTCTTCTGCCGATTAACGCATCGAACCCAATTCCTGCTCCTGTGGGTTGTGAGCCCACGATTTGGCAGCGGGATCGCGCTCGCTTATTTATAGCTCTCCAGCTCCTCGTTAATGACTTTTACTGCTCCGCCAAGGGAATGTGGCTCTGAGCCGGGGTTCACCAAAGCTGTATCAGAACAGGGCATCCCATCCCCAGCCAGCTGCAGAGCCCATGACTGGGAGAGCCTAGAAAACAGCCCAGAGCAGCCCCAAGGCTCCCGGAAACCCCTGGAGAGACCACAGCCTCACCCCGCCTCCAGACACCTGCATCCTGCCAGCCACCCTGTCCCGATCCCTGCCCTCAGCTGCCCGCCTCCAGCCGCACTACAGAGTTCCCAGTGCACACCAAGCACACTCTTGGCATGCTCCTGGCCACTGGGGAATCAAAGTCCAGCTGATGAAAAGCCCAGCAAGGCGGCACAGTCAGTACCTCGACCTCTGTGCCTCCTGCTCTGCTTCCTGTCATTCACATGCCTGGATCTAATCTCTACCATTGCACACGCTGGTTCCCTTTCCCTAACACACTCTACTTCCTCCTCTGTTCTGCCCCTCACATGCCTACCAATCCCTTAAACCTATGGCATCAGTTAGTGAAAGCCCAGATGCATGCAGAAATTACTTAAAATATCACTGCTACAAGGTGAACTCCAAATCCAGGGACTCAATGGGGTGAGTTCAACTGAGGTAACAAAAGTTATGCTGCCCTAGAACATGGCGAGCCCAAGCAGCTCCATGGAGAGAAACAGCCTGGACTTGAGAGCCTGCTGGACCTGGCCCAGAATCCAGTCCCTGCACAAGTGAGTCAGAAAGGAGCAGGCACCGTCCAAATACCATCCAGGGAAGATACAGCAGCAGCAACAGCCTGGAGTCAGCAGAGGGAGGAAAGCCTGGTTCCAGAGGCAGAGAGATAGGACCGCTCATGGCCATGCAACAGACCCAGCTCAGGGAGGGTGGTGACAGACACACAGGCACACCTCTGGAGGCTCAGACGTACCCAGGATGTGGACAGTGGCACAGGACACCCAAATGGTCCCATCCACCTGGACAGGTACCCAGGGTAGCCACGCAGGTGCTCCAGCCCTGCTAGAGAGCATGGAGGAAAAGACTGGCCACACTCTGGCAGGGCACAAGGACATGGCTCCTGGGCCCGGACAGCACAGAGGACAAGGGAGTCGGGGCACAGATTGCCACCAGCCACCACACCAGGGCCACCTCATTGCTGGGACCATGGCTTCCTGTGAGTGGACACTGCTACCCCACGGCAGACAGCAGGTGTGCGGCACCGACAACGAGGTTGCGCCTGGGCTCAAAGCTTAAGCTGCCGCTGACCACGAAGTTGAGCCCATGGGCAGAGACGGCAATGTATCCTCAGGAAAGTCACACAACCCGCATAAGCCTCAGTCTGCCCCATAGAGGACTGGGCAGCCCTCATACTCTGCAGCTGGCAGGATGATTAGGGAGGACCATGGAGAGAAAGAACTCAGAACAAGGGTTAACGCGGGCTAAGCGCTCCAGAAACAGTTACCTCCTCTTGTCAATATCCAGCCTTTTCAGAGGGGAACATGCTTTTAGAGACTCAAGGCAGGTATGGGGGCACATACCTATAATCTCAGAGCACAGGAGGCTGAGGCAGGAAGATCAATGCAAGTTCGAGACCAGTCTGGGCTACAAAGTGACTTCAAGACCAGCCTGAACTGCATTGTAAGGCTCTGTCTCAAAATAATAAAATAAAATAATAGACTCAGCCAAGTCAGGGTGAGAGGAAGACAACTCCACTCAGTGTGTGTGTCAGCTTCACAATATTACAATGAAGTACTGGTGACAATAAACTTATAAATGTTATATCTAAGACGTTTGTTATTCAGAGAGATACTGATGTTAAGCTCAACAGTTTATGTTTTAGGGTAATAAAATCATTAAGCTTCTCTTCTGGAGGGTTAAGAACTTAAGTTTGACAACCAAAAAAATGAGAGAAAAAGAAGGGCTACAAGGACAGCCAGCACTTTGGCCCTAGCCTTTCAAGGTCAGTGAGAACTCAGGACATAGGGGAAACTGTATTGTAACATCCTGTAACCCAGTGGTGTCCCAAATTTTCTGTTCAAAGAGATTATGGGGCCACAGAGGAAAGTGATCAATGATGTAGAGTATGCCTAAGGAGAGTCACATGGAGAGAAAACATTCTCTCAGGCTTTCACAGAGAGCAAACTGGTCAAGCAATGACCATGACTCATCCACATGGCTGACACTGATAAAAGATCTACAAACTGCTGTACAGGGTTTCAGGGTAAATCCTGAGGGGATTTGACTGACCTTGTCAGATACAAAAGTGACATTCTTTTTTATATAGGTCTTGCTTTATATTGGTCATAACCATCCGGCAGAAAGTATAAAAAATGAGGTATAAAAAGTAAAGCCATATTAATATGCTGAGCTGTAAAAGGCTCAAGTCAACAACTTCTGACACTGCCAGTCCTGCGAATAACCCACTACTATTATGGACTATGGACTATATTGGGTTACTTTGCTGAATTCACGCACCTACAATATATGAATGGCAATGGAATACACATCTCTGACAAAAGTAAACAAAAAAGGGAGATATAAATGAAGGTCTATTTGGTATTGGAAAAAAAAATATATATATATAATAGCTTAGCTATACAGTTACTTTCTCTTAGTTCAATGAGAAGAAAGTTTTGAACTAATAGTGTTTAGACAAAATATCATGTCTGCATCTTGTACTATGAATAACTACTATGAAGACAATATGCAATGTATTGATCATTGTAACTGTCCTACTAACCTGTTTTGAAACTGTCTCATTGCTACTTCTTTCTCAATAAAAGTAATATAGAAAAAGAAAAAAACTTATAAAGAGCAAAGGTTCTGGACATTCCTCGCTGACAGTGGGTGACCCCATTGCTTTGGGCTTCAGGGGAGGGCACAAATGCCAGTGGCAGGAAGCATGTGGCATTGCTTACATCATGAGCCAAGAAGGGGAGGTACACTGGAGTCCCACATCCCCTCGGCCATGCCCCCAGTGATAGGGACCTCCACCAGGCCCTGTCTCTTAAAGGCCCACAGCACCTCCCAAGAGTGCCACCCTGGGGACCCTACCTATAACACAGGGCCTTGGGGGAATAGCTGTATTCAAGCCATGGCAGTGTATCCAGGGTAGAGAGTCAGGACATCACAGTCACTTCTAGAGAGCACAGCTGTCCTTGCTCAGCTGTCCCTATAATGCTGACCAGGAAGACCTGAGACACCCACACACCTGAACCTGGGCTGCTGGAAACAATGCCTCTCTCGGGGTCCCTGGGCAGCACCAGCAGCATCCCCTGTAAGCAGGCTCGAGGCTGTCCCAATAGTCTCCCCTCCAGGCAGCCCTAGAGCCAAGCTGATCTCTGAGCCTGCTGTGCACCAGGCAGCAGCTTAGATGTCCAAGGAGAGCCAGGCCCCCAAGCCTGCTCAGTCTCCCCAATCTCAGGCCCCCAGTCCCAGCTCCAGCAACCATCTCTGCCCTCTTACCTCCTGAAAACCAAAACAACAGCCACAGACCCAGTCCTGGCCCAATCAGGCCCCACACGTAACTGCAGATCGAAGAGTGTCACTGATAGTTCACAGGGCTCTATCACCCCTGCACTAAGCTTCTGAAGGACTTCTCTGGCCCCAGCACCCAGCCAGGACTAGATGGGCAGCTGTGTCCAGGCAGCAGGTGATTATGACTCTGCCCTGGCCACCCGCCACTGCCATCACCGTGCAGCCCAAGGTGGCTGCACTTAGCATCCATGGGCAGCGGTGGACACCACAGTGGGATTCCCATCCCCAAGGGCACATCCCCAGGACAGCCCATGCCCTGCCCCCTGCCTGGCCAGGTGTGCTCTTTGGCCTGCTCCTGGTGGGAGCCAGCAGAAGCAGCCCTCCTTTGGACAGGGCCATCCTACCTCGAGGGCAGAAGCCCCCAACTTAGCCATTTTCTTATCACTGAGGCACGATGCCCAGTACCCCCAAACTACAGGAAAAGAGGTTTATTTTGGTTCATATTTTAGTCCGGCACTGGCGGAGGAAAACTGCTCATGGCATGGAGGACAAGAAATGACAAGCAAAAGCAGATGGATCAGCACCACAGAAACTGTAAGCCGCATTCAGCCTGTTCTCCATGAGTTGTGTGAGGCAGGGATTTTGTCCCAGCAATAAAAAGCGGACAAGCACACAAGGAAACCCCAAGCCCTGTGGGGAGTGAGGACCAGGCTGAGTGCCAGCAGGGTGGGATGCCCAGCTGTGCAGACTCCAGGGGGTACCCCAGTGCTATACTGTAGGTAGGGGTGAGTGATCCGCAGCCCAGCTTCCACCTGCTGCCACTTCATGTGCCCCACTTCTAACAGCACCTTGCCATGTTGACAGCATCAGAGTGACACAGCTTCTCCTACAGAAGTGGACAGAGCCCTGCACAGCACCCTTGGGAGCAAGCACCTCCGGGGATGCAGAAGTGGGTGGCAAGGTGCAGGCCGGGGCCCAGAGCCAGCCTTTCTGATTGATCCACTACACATGGGGAAGTCATAGCAGGGCCCTCGTGACTCAGGCTTAAGGGACAGCTTGGGGGCGCTGGCTCCCAAAGGCTTCTGAGGAAAAAGCCCAGCTGGCCCAGGGACAATACCCACCTCAGCCCACAGGTGCCTCAGAGCAGATCAAGAGAGAAGGCAGAGGCCTCCTGCTGCTGCCAGGGAGGATGGGGGCTTTGCCAGTGATAATAACATTTTCACAGTCGCAGATGCTTGGAGAAAATGGACAAACAATAGCACAAAACTCACAAGCCAGAGAGGGGTTTACAAGGAGCCTGGTGCATGAGGCTAGTTTTTCCCATCAACACCTCTCTGGTCATAGAAGCCATTTCTTCCCCAGCAGAAAGCCAAACTGTGCCCCCTACCACATCAGTGCCTGGCCCACGCACAGCTCCGGAGCACCTACGGTGTGCCTGGTTGCAGCCTGATCTGAGGATACACATGGGGCCCAGACTCAGCCCAGGCCCCAGCTGATGTGCCCAGAGGGCACTGTGGGGGATGGATGGGGCAGTGGCTGCAGCTGTCACTGGCAGAGGAAGAAGGCAACTCAGACAAGTGGCTGGTGGGAGTCGGCACAGCTTTGTGGCCTTGATAGGTCTGCAGCAGGGGACACTCATGGAGGGGTGGGTGGTGGTCCAAGGCCATTAGGACAAGGTAGAGCAGAGTAAGTTCCCCGTGGACAGCTTCAGTGCTCAGCTAAGCACCTTCCTGCTCATATCTGGGAGCCAAAGGAGTCCAGAGGGCTCCAGGGCAGAGCGGCCAGCTCACAGCCTGCCCACGCTGCTCCTCACCATGCCCGCTTTGCCTCCCTCCCAGGCCCCAGGGGAGCCCACTGCACTACCACCACCACGGCAGGGAGGCCGCAGCAACCTGGCAATGTGGGTCTCCTCCGGGCTTGATCTGCTCTCTGCTGGGGCCGGGCAAAGCCAGAACCCAAAGGATGTCCAATGACACAAATCAAACACCCAAGCTCACACATCACATGGCCTCTCCCAGAAGAGAAACTTAAAATGTAAATAAAGAGCAAAATAAACAGTAGACCACAGGCAACAGGGGAGAGAGATCTCTGGCAAATGGGAAAGGGGCCAGGAGATGGAACCAGGGGAAGGGAGAAGAGGAAAGGGGACAGCGTAAGAGGAATGAGCAAGTGTCGCGTACGCAGCTCACCTCTCCCCACGGGAAAGGTGAGCACTATGCACTGCACAGTGCACTAATAAAAAGAAAAACAGAACTGAGGCCTCCTGAGAGGCCTACCCTGCCCACCCTAGCCTGCATCTCCTGCTCCAGGCCAGGCTGAGCGCCCAAGGGCCAGGGTGGGAAACAGCCACCCCCCATGAAGAGAGTACATCTGCCCTCCACCCAAGTCCACGTGGGGCTGCCCCTGGGTCTGAGAGCCTCAGGGAGTCTGAAGCCCAGGGATGGGGCCAGAAAAGATGGGGGTCCAGATGCAGAGCAGAAGCAGGCCACGTGTGTCATCTGGTGCCTGCAGCCCAGGACTGTCCACTGACAAGGTAGAGAGGCCTCTAAAGACAGTTCCCTGGCACTGGTCACAGACACACACTGAAGGGACAGAAGGATCGGCCCAGCATGACTGGCCACATTGCAGGTTGGGCGGGCACCTTCACACTGCCTGAGTCCTTCCCCAGAGGCCAGTTCAAGGGGCACAGGTGCCCCTTCCTTGTCACCACAGCACCTGGGCCCCATCTGGGCAGAAGACAGAGTGCCAGTTGCACGCCCAAAACAGCACCATCTCTGAGACAGATATGTCAAGGTCACCATGCCTCCCAGAAAGAGCAGGGCTAGGGTCGCAGGTCCCTGTCCCACTGGGCATTGTGAGCCACTGCTGGCCAGGAGATGGGCTGGGCATATACTCTACACAGCAGCCTAGTATGGGGACAGGGTGAGAATCCAGTCCACAGGAGCCTGGGGAACCTGGGTGTCCTGTCAGGTGCCTGTGTGCAGCATGGAAGGCTCCTGACGCTGGACCTGCCCAGCGCCAGCTCTGCCCTGGCTGTGAGAGACAGCATCCCTTCCCCTCTGCCTAGCCACCTTCTCTGACTGGACAGACACAGAGGAATGAGGGGGTGGAAGACACAGCCACCTGGGCTCCTTTCAGAGGAGGAACAGGAAATGCAGGACTGGGGATAAGCCTTGCTGTCCACCCCTGCATGCACGCAGCCCTGTGCGTCACCCAGCACAGGCCACCAGGGCTGGCTGCAACTTGGCAGGAGATCCCAGGCAGTTCCAGGGTATGGAATAAGACCCTGTGGCCTGCTGTAGCACTATCCCTGCCCTGGGAATGCTATCCCCATGACAGGCAGTGCAGCACAGCCCATGAGGCAGAAGTACCCTCTCCCCTAGGCCCTGCAAGAGTGGGACTAGGCCAGGCTTGGGGCTGCTGGATAAGAAGTGACAAGTGACATGCAGTGTCTCACTACAGGAACACAGTGATGTGCTGAGCAAAACAGGCCCAAGAAGGGCCTCACTTATGAAGCAAACTGCCCTGTGCCAGGCAGCTCCCCTTCTCTTGTTGTTTGCGCCATCTGATAATTCAGAAGCAGAGGTTATTGTCATCATTTTTCTTAGCCTTAACTGAGGATAAGAGAAGCAAAATCACACAGGAAGTTCAGAATCAGGCCCATGCAACTCTAAGGACCCAAGTGACACATACAAGACTAAAATCCAGCAGCTAAAAACCAAACAGCAATAGGTGAACACCAAGGTAAAGAGCAGCGAAAGGTAAACACCACAGGTTGAGACCATGAGCCAGCTATGGGACCAGGGGAGAGCAGGGAAAGACCAGCATCCAGCAGGTGGAGAGCAGGGGCCAGGAGGGGAAGATCAAGCACCAGCAAGTAAAAAAAAAATTAAATTAAATTAAAAAATGAAGACCAAGAAGCAAGAGGTGGGAAGCAAGCAGAGAGGAAGAGCCAGGAGCGAAGACTAAGAACTAGCAGATGAAAGAAAATGAAGAACAGAGTGAAGGCCAGAGACCAGCAAGTGACCACGTTCCAAATACAGGAAACAGGGAAAGTCTCATGCCCACGTTCCCAACACCTGAACCCTAGCTCTCCTCTCCCCACCTCCTCCACACTCACAGAACCCTCAACCGCTCGATATCCTCAAACTCAGAGTACACAGACACACACAGCTCTGCTCACACCCGTCCACACCATGAACTGGTGCACTGGCTGAGAGGCGGCACTGCCGGCCCACTGGGAGGACTTGAGTGTCGGCACCCACCTGGCAGAACTTACCAGAGGGGGTGCCTCTTCCCATGCCAGCCTCCTCTTCCCTCACCACCTGCTGAGAAAGCATCCCTTGGGCTGGGGTCTCATTCAGTGGTAGAGGCTGACTTGGCACTCACAGGAGAGGGAGAAAGGCACAGAGAAATGAAGGAAGGGTGCCCTCCCTCCCATAGTTACTGGGAAGAAGGGTGACCTCAAAGCTCCAGGGCCAAGAAATGGGGACTTGGGGAGGCACAGGCAGGGGATGCTGTGGCCCTGTGATGACACTGCCCTGCCCCAGGATGCTCCCAGCTGCCTCGGCCAGGACAGGGCTTCCCATGGGGCTGAAGGGATGTGGGGGGCTCACAAGCCAGGCAGACGAGGCCCATTCTTCCTGAGGACCCCACCACCTCCCACACCTCCATGGACCACAGGCCCCTAGCCCCACCTGCCGAGATAAACAGCTAATATTCTCTGTGCCCCCACTCACACACACAATGAAAGCCACGGCTCCCCACCCTTCCTCGTCCCCTCCAAAGCTCTATTTATGTCCCCTGTGTTAGGAGTCTCCACAGGACCATCCTACCCTCACCAAACCAGACCTCACCCTGGTGCCTGGCACTGTGAGTGATCACTCTTTGCCTGTGCCACCAGGCTGTGCACTGTCAGGTGCCAGGAACTACATGGAGGTCACTTCAGGGTCCCCAGGGCAGAGGTCCCCAAGGAATTTTTACTGAAGGAACAAATAAAGCTCATGTCAGGCCCAGCACAGACACGGAGGAGGACCCGACGACGCACAGGAGTCACGGCTCACATCACCCCGATCATGCTCCCCAGCTCTGCCTCTAGCTCTGCAGCTGGCTCCCTGGCTGAGGACAGAGTTGGTGGGACAGCACCCAGGACAGAGTCAGGTGTGCCCAGGACTTGGCACAGGACCTCTTCACAAGCAAAGACCCAACGTCTCCACTGCTACCTGCATTTCTCCAGCTGCAGCACCAGCAAAGGCAGCTAGCCAGGGCGAGCTCAGCACATTTTTGCCTTAAATGGTTGACTTCTTGAGTGATTTTTAAAAGGATATAACACCAAGGGAAGCAATTCTCCAGGCTGAGAATCGCAAGTATTTATAGTGTTCCGGCATAATGGCATTCAGATGAGGACCGTATCATCTATGCAGTTTGCAGTCTGCCCGAAGCTCGCATCCTACAGGGAGGAGGCTGGTGGTGGCTGCAGGGCAGGCTGGGCAGGCACGCTGAGGGCACTGCCATCCTGGCCCCAGCCCTGCCCCTGTGCGCTGCCCTTTTTCAGAGACAAGAAACCCAAGAGGCCCAAGCCATGGGCAGAGGAAGAGAAAGATCTGCCAAAGTCCATCCACGTGGCTTGGGGGTGCTCCACCTCTGGAGTGACAAGACCTTTGGCTAAAGCTTAAAAATGGCTCTTATTGAGGTGCTGCATGTCCCAGTGGGGACAGCATGCACCGTGACCCTGAGCTGACGCTGACACACCGCAGGACATGAACATGTGCAGTATTCTGTCAACTGCAGCACTGCGACTGTACGTGTGCATATATGTGCGTACCGAGAGGGGCGGGCCACAGTCCAGCGGGACACCCTGGGCTCCTGACCCTGCCTGCAGAACAGGTGCCCCTGGGGCCCACTCCTGAGCCCTGGAGTTCCACAGGTTTCTTGTCCCTGTCATCACCCTGTGGGTGGGCAGGCACACAGGCAAGTACTGGGCAGAGGCACAAAGGGCAGGAGTAGGGTGATGATGGAGCAAGAAGAAGGGCACATGGGACACGCTGAGCTGGACACCAGCCGCCCCCACATTGGGTGCACTGGTGTCCACCTGCCCATCCATGACCACTGCAAGTCTGTATAGTGCATGCGTGTGCACACACACACACATACACACACACACCATGCACAATGCACATATACAGATAAACATCACGAATACCACAAACACACACAGACACCATGCATACCACATGCACACATACACACAGATATACACTCTGCACATCACACAGATATACACCATGTGTCTTAGTTCATTTTTGCATTGCTGTGACAAAATATCTGACACCCAGCCAAAGGAGGAGAGGTTTATTTTGGCTCAGTTTGTAGAGGTTCAGTCCCCAGTCAGTTGGCTGCAAGGCAGGGCAGCATGGCAGAGGGGCATCACAGTGAAGAAACAGTCCATGGCAGGGCAGACAGGAGACAGCAGCAGCAGCAGCCAGCCTTTCCCTTTTATCCCATCCAGGCTACCTGCCCTTGGGGTGATGCCACCCAGAACTATGCTAATTCCAATCAGTGGACTAAGTACCAAACACCCCTCACCCCAGTACTGTGCACCTCAGCTCCAGCCAGCTCCAAAACGCCCCATCTATGAGTGCACAAGGCTTTCAAGGGACATCTACACAAAAACCATAACACCATACATACCACCAGATACACACCATTAGTACCACACACAGCGCATGAACAACATACAGCACACACAAGCACATACACAGGGAACTCACTGCTAGGCAAAGCTGTGGCAGGAGCACCTCTTCTGGAGCAGCTGGAGAAGCCCTAAACACCCCTTGCCCTGTGCTTCTGGGAGGAATGGGGCACATGCCACAAGGAGCCCTGAATTTTGCTGTGGGGGGCCCCAGCCTGAGAACAGCCTCTCCACACCCCTACAGCAGATGTGGTACCTCCCGGAGCCCACCAGCTTGCACTTACTAATGAGAATACAGCTGCCAGTAAGTCCCCTGCAGACGACCACAGCGTGACCACCTGGTCTTACCTGTCTTGATTCATGCTGTACACCCTGCAGTTCATTCCTCACCGCATCACCCACGGTCTGGAGCAGAGTGTGGCCAGGGTACACAGACTGGCTGGAACGTGGGTGTCCTCCCAACACCCCCACAGCCACCTCGAGTCTGTTCAGGGCACTTCCCCATGAGGGATCTGTGGAAGAAGGATGGGCCCAGGGAAGGGAAGCCTGGGGAAAGCTGGGGTCTAGAAAAGGGTCAGGGAACAGTGAGAGCTGGGACAGCCTCCTCTCCCAGAAGGACTCCTCCTTCTAGGGCCCGCTGGCCTCTGCTGGCCTCTGCTGGCCCTGCCTGGAGAATGCTCTGCCAAACTGCCCTGTGAAGCTCAGCCCCACCGCAGCGTGGCTCCCCTCCACACATGGGCTGGATACTCCTGCAGCAGCCAGTTCAGGGCACTTCCCCTCATCACAGGACCTTGCACTGTCCCTACTGCCAGACTTGAACCACTGGAGGACCTAGGCCATGGCTCATCTGTGCCTGGATGATGGGTGCCACACAGCACCTGGCATTAGAGCCATACACAATAAGTCTGACAGGGAGAAAGGGATGGCCGTGGGAGGGGTGTGGGTGGACTAAGGGTGGTGGATAGGTAAGTGGTTGGGTGGGCAGCTGACGTGCTTGTATGTGTGTATTACATGTGTCACGCAAAGTGTAAGTGGAGTGTGTATTGTGTGTGTGCAAAGCGGCAGGGTGAGCAGATGCATGGATGGATGGAAGATGGATGAATTGACAGGTGGATGAATAGGTAGATAGAAGGACAGAAGGAAAAACGGGAGATGGATGGATGGGAAGATGGGTGGCTGAGTGCATGGATCAGTAGTTAAGAGAGGGTAGGTGAGCGAACTAATGGGAGAGTAGAGAGTGGATGGACACATGAGTGATGGCGGATGGAAGGAAGGAAGGAAAGAATATGGATGGGTAGAAGGGAGGATGGAAGGAAGGGTGAATGGATGACGCATGCATGGATGGATGCTGGGTGGGTGGGTGGATGAGCAGACAGGAAAAGGATGGATAGGGCAATGGATGGGGAGGCAGGTGGGCAAGTGGCTGGATGGGAAGGTGGGTGGATGGACGATGGGTAGGATTAGGAGGACAGACGGGTGGCTGGGCAGGTGGGAGAGGAAATGAAGATAATCAGAGGAAGTCTGACCTTGCTCCGGCCTTGGTCCCCTCCCCGCCTCCACACTGGCGGAGCACAGAAGCACTTAGAAGGATTAAGTCTCCCAGATACATTTGGCGCAGCTGGAAACAGCTCTGTGCGGCCCACAGCCGCTGCCTCCCAGCAATCAGCCTCAATCAACACCCACCTGGCCCTGCTGCCGCTGCATTCCACCCAACACCCGGTCAGGACTCCCAAGCACAGATGTCGGCCCCAGAGGGGACTTACAGGTGACGGCCTGCCAGCCAGGCCAGCGAGAAAGTCACACTCCTGGGCCCCAGGGCCCAGAGGGGACAGCAGAGCCCCAGGAGTTCAGAGAACAGTCCCCATACTCTCTCCTGGGGCTCCTCCTGTGACCCATCCTCACTGCCTGTCCCCTGGTCTCTCCAGCCACTCACATGCCACCGAGCCAGGCTGACAAGGTGAAAGCCAAGCTGTGCTGCTTATCTCGCTGCACAACCTTGGGCGACACACAACCTAAAAGGGCTGACAAAGTCCCACAGTGCAGGACAATCGCTGGAGCACACTCCAAATGCAGCTGGTCACAGGGGTTCAGCCCGGCTAGCTCTGGCACACTTCTGGGACTGAGCAGGCTCCAGTCATTCCCAGCCATGGGGGCCCCATCCCTAACAGGCTTGGCACAGCCAGGGGTCCAGCCAGGGGTACCCAGGGGCTCCTGGTGCCCAGCCCACGACAGCTCAGGGTCACAGACTTTCTCCCCAGGCTCTGGGAAGATGGGCGCACAGGCACCCCAGCCCCTCCCCAAACCCCATGCCCTCCAGGAAGGCTGCCTGGGCAGATGGCAGGGGCCAGGCCAGTCCCCCTCCCCCACGCCCAGCTCCTCTTACACAGCTCTCCTACAGTAGCCTGTGCTGTCCTGTCTAAGGTGCTGCCCCAGTGCTCAGATTCTCCTCTCCCCGCCATGGCCACCCCTGCTGGGCTACCCTGGGGACCCCAGAGCCCCAGCAGAGCTGCACTCAGACCAAGTCTTGCCCTTGTTTGACTGAACAAATGGCCATCAGTAAGTGAAGGAGCAACGACCTGCAGACACCCTAATTTTTGGGAAAGTCTCAGACATCCTGGAGGGGCGGTGTGGACAAGCACAGATCAGAGCGGGCCACATGGCCCAGATCTGGTCCTGCTAGAAGAACTCACTGGCCAGAGCAGGCAGACCTAAGAGCAATCAGGGATACTTCCAGGACTGTGAGAAGGCGTTTGAGTGGCCAGGGAGAATAGCAAATTCTGGCTGCTGGCCAAGGCTCCTCCTTCTCTCTTGGTCCTCCTGCTGGTCGTGACCAGCCACTCCATACAAGGCCGACCCAGCCCAGACTGGAGAATATACAGGCAGAAGAGAGAGGCCACATCCATGTCATGCATCTGTCCCATCTGCTGATGACACTGTGCCCAAGCCCAGAGTAAGAAAACAGTCTCCCCTCTGCCTGGCCAATTGCCTCCCCTCTCAAGGGTGCTTTTGTGCAGATTCCTCCATTTGCTATTCTCCCTGGCCACTCAAACGCCTTCTCACAGTCCTGGAAGTATCCCGGATTGCTCTTAGGTCAGCCTGCTCTGGCCAGTGAGTTCTTCTAGCAGGACCAGATCTGGGCCATGTGGCCCGCCCTCATTTGTGCTTGTCCACACTGCCCCTCCAGGATGTCTGAGACTTTCCCAAAACCCAGCCTCTCCACTGGACTTTTGCCAAGGTTTATAAATTCAAGCCTGACTCCTACAAATCCAGACATTTGCAATGAGAGTAACAAGTGAAGGAAACACTACCTACCCAGCTGGGCTCCAGAGAGGGCCTCTGATGCACGTTTTACAAACAACAAACAACAGGAGACACATATCAAAAAATCAACTACAATCAAGATCAAAATCTAAATTTAAAGGGCTAGTTTGTTTAAGTCCTGCTCATTTGGCTAGAAATCTGGATAGGGACCTCCAAGGAGGATACCATGACCACCCACACTCTCCAGGTACCCAGGCCACCAAGCAGACACCTAGGTCTTGAGCCAGGGCAGGCACGGAGCCTCCCATCCCACCAGATGACCATGTTGAGCAAGGCCACTTCCAAAGCCTCACCAAGCACACACTCGAGGCCGTGGCGTTTCTGTGGGCCTTGGTTTTCCCCTTGACAACTGGCAAGAACCAGCTGTCCTCCTGCATCTCCAGTGGCACTGGCTACCACCCTCGGGGTCATTAACAACACTGTCTTCCGACTGCGTTTAACCAGCCAGCATCTTCAAGGACCAACACATGTAATAAAGCGGGTGAGGGTGACAGGGAGGGCAGCTTTGCTCCCATAGTGCAATCCCTCGCGTGTAGCTGCAGCATTTTCCATTCCACCCTAAGGACAAGGGTGCCTGTTCTCCCTGCACAAGATGGAAAAACCACACAGGGAAGGGAGTCCTGGAATCCCTAAGTCCCAGAGCCACTACCCTGAAAATAATGCAGGACACACCCAGAGATACAGAGCTGGACAGGATGCTGCCCTGTGGGCAACCGATTGCTGGCAGCCACTAGCATGGCTCTGGCCTTTACTTTCCCTGAGAAATTCCTGCACAACCCCAAAACTGGCACTGCCACCACAGTGTGGTGAATGAGAGTAGACTCCAAAGGAGAGGGACGCGGAGGAGCCGCTGGAACAAGAGCAGAGGGGGAGCATAGTAGAGGGAAGTAGAGAACCCTGGAGCACAAATGCCTGTCTCTAGGCTTTTCTTAAAGAATAGGGAACATGTTAGCAGGGCTCGGAATGAGCCTGGCTTTTCAGGGTATTAACAATTCGTATTTTCCACTATCTGTCTCCCTCGAAGTCCTCTGCAGGGAGGGAAAGTCTATAAATATTTTTTTTTAAGAAACGACTGAATTTTGATGAACTCAGCTAAGCGAGTGCTTTGCATATGAATGGGACCTGATTAGCCCACACTTTCCCCAGCAGAATGGCCCACAACTTCAAGCTTTCCAGAGAGTTAAAAAGTTGAGGCGGCCACACGGATTCAGCTCCTCTAATAAAAAAATCATGCAGCATTTATTATTAATGCCTGGCTCTGATAAATACCCTCATCTAAAATTCTTCACTCGCAGGAGCCCTTCAGGATAATTTTTCAGGATAACCAAAAGGAGTTCTTCAGCCAGACTTTGGCCAGGCGGCCAACAAGGCTCTGCCAGTGGCAGTGGGAGGAGGACAGGAAGCAAGATAGCCACATCGGCAGCTGAGTTGCTCTGGTCCGGGGGAAATCTGTCATTGCAGGGTCCTCTGCCTCTGGGTGACAATGTCCTGGGATGAGCACAGCCTCTAGGAAGACTCAGATGAATAGGGCTGGCTCTCTAGAAATGGGGGGAGGGGACCTGCATGTGACCTTAGCACAGTCCCCCAGAAAGCAACACTGCCAGATGGAAACTGCTTCGTCTGGAGCAGCAGTTTCCAAGACAGACTTACAGGCTCTATGACACACAGGCACTGCCACCGTGCCTGCTCTGAGTTCTGGGTAGCACTGAAGTCCACAGCTGCTCCACTGATGTCTGATGCAGGTGGTAGTGGAGAAGGCTACCCCCGTGAACTCTGGGCACCAGGTCCCTAAGCCAGGATGGGCTAGACTTGCCACACACCACCTCCCAGTGTGGCCCTTTGTCCTTCTCTAACCTGCTTCTCTGACTCTCCAGCATCCCTACCCAGCTTCTGCTCCTAGGAAAGCTGACAGCGACCCTCTCCTGCCAGTATGGGAGGCTGGCTGTTGCAAGTGATGTCACCAGGACCCCCTTGTCCCCTGATTCCCATTGGGATTTGAGCAGTGGGAGCTCCAGGGAGGAAAGGAAAAAGCAGAAGGAGGTGCATCTCCCTGGCTCTCTCCTGGCTGGGTTGGCTCAGGGGCAACCCCCTCTCTGACAGCTGTCCATTCCCTTTGCCCCTTCAGCACTGAGACTGGGGACAGCTCCCAGTTCCTTGGAGCCCTGGGCCTCAACCTATTTCCCTTGGTTTCCTGAACCTTGCCCATTATGCCTTTGTAAAGACCAGGTTCAAGGGCCAGGGAGATAACTCAGCAGTCTAAATGCCTGCCTGGCAGGTGCAAGGACCCAGGTTCGATCCCCAGTACCGCATGCCATGCTGGCCCTGGAACTAGGCGCCCTGTGCCAGCCACTAGAACCAGGCAGGGTGGTACGCTCCTGTAATCTCAGTGCTGGGGAGGCTAAGACAGGAAGATTACTATGAATCCGAGCTACATAGTGAGACCCTGTACCAAATAACTAAATAAATAAATAAATAATTTTTTAAAAAATCAAAGACCAGGTTCAGGGTCTATTTCCTGCCAGAGCTGGGCTGGCTCAGAAGCAGTGGTGCAGCCCCAACCCTAACCCTCCTCAGGGGAAAACAGTGGCTTCACCAAAGCCAGCCCAGAAAAAGAGACGTGCAAGGCACTCCAGACTTTTGGGACAGACAGACACCCCTGCTCCCTGCGTGCCCTCACAGACCTCCCGGGCTCTTCCCAGGGAGCCAGAAAAATGGAAACCAAAGATACTGGCTTTCCAAAGCCTCCACTATGCAGCCAGCCACACACAGTGTCCGCCCCTCCCCTTGTCACCAGGCTCCTTAGTAACTAACAACTTAGGAAAATGCAATGTGAAGCCAAACATTAAAATTTCATGCATTTTACTTCAAAAAAATCTATAAAAACTAAGTTGCCTAGAAGAAAAAAAGAAACTCCTTTTCTCCAAGCAACACAGAGAGCCAGCCGTGGCCTGGGACTTCCTTGGGTTGATGTTGCAGTATAAATTTTTAATTTCATTTACTGCCCTTGCCCTCTGACCCCAGCAGCATTGCATAAATATTTAGGCAGCCAGCATCAGTCCTGTTCTCCACTTTGGAATGCTAATGATGGGAGCAAGGGTGAGACAGCCGCTTCCATCGGCAAAACACAACAAGCCTTCAGGAGACCCAGGCTTCCTTAATGAGCTGAGATACAAGATGCGAGGTGCAGCTCACAGGAAAATCCGCAGCACTCACTACCTGCAGGCACCTGCATGTGGAACCACCAAGTGAATCACCAGGGGAGGATGAACCTCAAAGGGAGAGGGGGAGCAAAACACAAAGGAGAAGACAGAGATTCAGGGTCAGAGGTACAGTTGGGGTCCCCCAGAGGCCCAGAACTAACAGCAAGAGCCAGCCCTCTCCATCTCAGACTCTCCACCCCATCCAGAGACCACCCTGGGCTCTCCCACATTTGTATCCTACATGTGTATGTGCAAAAACACACACATGCACACATGTATACACCCCTCTGCAAAATTCCAGACCCTTCAGAAAGCCGTCCCCAACTCCTCCCTCCTTATCCTCCATCCGAGACCAAATGCAACTTTAAGCTCTTCCGGGGTCCCCACCTTGGGGAAGGCAAAGGTCTCTCTGCATCTGCTAGAGGGTGACCTCTATGTCCCTTCCTGGCAGCACAGATGTCAGGCCTGGAGCTCCCAAGAAAGCTGATTTGGTTTGAATTCTGCCATGGTCATTTACTGGTTATGGTCTTCAGCGAAGGCCTTAACACAGCTTTACTGAAGTAAAGTTACCTACCATGAACTGTCCCCATTTAAGAAAGTCATATGGGGACAGTTCATGGTAGTTGTGCAGCCACCACTACAACCCAGTTTTCGAATGCTTCCATGTCCCCCAGCAGAAGTTCCCCTGCGCTGGCCTGCAGCCAATCGCTGCTCCCGCCTCCAGCTCAAGCTGGCCACTAATTCACTTGTCATCTCTACAGTTTTACCTTTTCTGGCAGTTTTCATATAAATGGAGTGATATAATATGTAGTCTTCTGTGTCTGGCTTCTTTCACTTAGAATAGTGTTTTGAGGTCCCCTATGTTAAGCATAAAACAATTTTTGTTTCATTCCATTTCTGAGCAGGAGTTTGCTGAATCCATGCCGCTCACTGTTTACTCAGCCGGTGGTACACATCTGGACTGCAGCCCATGTGAGGCTCTCAGAAATAATGCAGTCCAGAGCACTCAGCTCCAAGTGCCTGCACGGACACCTTTCCACGTCTCTTGCATAAATTCCTCAAAGGAGAATTGCAAAGGAATATGGTGGAGCTTATATCATGGTCATAAAAGCTGGTGTGGGGGTGCACACGTGTAATCCAGCACTCAGGAGCCTGGGACAAGAGGATCACCAAGAGTTTGAGACCAGTCTGAGCTACACACTGAGTTCAAGCCCAGCCTGCATTACATAGAGAGGCCCTGTCTCAATCAACCAAAACTTTCTTCCAAAGGAGGAGGAGGGGAAGATGATGGCGATGATGATGATGATGATGATGATGATGATGATGATGATGATGATGATGATGATAAGGAAGAGGAGGAGAATCAAGCTGCAACATCCTACACTCCTGCAGGCCATGCACAAGGGTTCCACTTACTCCACAGCCTGGATTCACATGTTGCTGTCCTTCCACCACAGCCATCGCAACAGTTATGCATCAGTATCTGACTATTTCAATTCACTTATACCTTGTGACAAATGGGGTTAAGAATCTTTTTGTGTTTGTTTGCAATCTTCATTTTTGGGGGTGAAGTATGTCTTCAAATCTTCTGCCCATCATATATTGGCTGGTTTGTTTTATTACCAAGTTGTAGGATTTATGTGCCCTGGATAAAATCCATTATCAGATACGTGATCTGCAAAGATTTTCTCTGAAGCAATATCTCAAACTCCTGGTTTCTTCACCTACAGAATGATGCTCATCATAACACTTCAGCATCCTCTATTGAGGTTCAGGGTTGAGGATTAAGAGCTTCAGGACACCTGGCATACACACCTCACACAGACGTAGCCACCCCCACCACAACTGCCTCAACCCTGGGAGTCAGGCTGGGTTTAGCCTTCAACTCGAAGCCCTGTGCCCACCTGGTGTGGAGGAGCCCCCATGCCAGCTGTGCCCTCTGCTCCTGCACCTTCTGCATGTTCTCAGCATGGCTCCATCACTCTGCCACCACAGGACCAGCCCAGGTCCTAGCACAGCCAAGAGCAAGGGCAGAGAGCAGGATCCTTGGGGAATCTCAGAGGGGATAGATATCAGCAGAAAGAGGATCACAAGAGAAATGAGAACAGGAGCAGAACCAGAGAGGGACAAAGCACAGGGCATGATCTTCCCAGGGCTCTCACCTGGCCCAAAGAGTGAGGCCACTCTCAGCTTTCAGAGTCAGGGTCACAGAAGGTGGGTGGCACTCCAGAAGCCAGGCCATGCCAAAGGCCCTGGGGTACTTCTACCTAGAGGGTAACCTGGCAGAGTGCACTCATATGGAGTTGGGTTTCCAACTCCATTCACTGGCAAAGCAGCCTGCTCTTTGTTTCTGCTTCCACACTGCATCTTGAGTCCACAGCTCAGGCCAGGGGAGATCTATATGCAGGGGCCATGAGCCATCTCCCATGACAGTCCTGGAAGCAAGCAACAGTACCCCTGGTTAGGGACTCAACTCTGTCCCCCAAATTCCTCTTAAAGTCCAAATCTTTCATCTTTGTCCCTCTCCTGTCACCGGAACACAATACGTAACACCCACAACTTCAAGGAGAGGTTTGTTTGGGATCACAGCTTCAAAGTGTTCACTCCATGGTGTTGGCTCTAAGGCAGAAACATGGTGGAAGGGCCTGCTTGCCCCGTGACAGACAGGGAAAAAAGGGAGACAAGAACACACCCTTCTAGGCCACGTCCCACCAGCCACCTCCTCACCAACATGCAGCTCATCCACAGGTTGACCCACTGATGACCACTGTGCCTCCATGGTCCAGCCAGCTTCCCAGAGCCCCACCTCACCTCTGAGCACAAGAGACTCTGGGGAACATTTCAGACCTAAACTCTCGCACCGCCAGTCCTTCCTAACGTGACTGCGTTGGGAACAGTCATTAGTGAGGTGAGTACATTAAAGTAGGGTGTGTCAAAAGGGTGGACCCTGATCCTTATAGGAGATTGGAACAGAGAGAAACGATGCAGGGAGAAGATGGCACCTAGAGCCAAGAAGCACAGTTACAGAGGAGCCTGTTCTAAGGACACTTTGACCCTGGCCTTCCAGCCCCCAGAGCAGTGAGCGACATTTCTGTTGCATGACACGCCTAGCCTGAGCTACTTGCTTATGACAGCCACAGAAAATGAATTCGGCCACTTACACAAAAGGAGACTGAGACTCCAAGAGCAGCTGAGAGGGGGCGGCACCTCCTGCCCCTGCAGAGTATGCGCATGGGACATGTTGCCAGCAGAGTCCATACAGTGGCTGAAGTGCCATGGAATTGTCCTAAAGCAGCCTCCAGAACTGAGGCAAGGGCAGGGCTGGAACCCTCTACCCTCAGCATGCACAGGAGCAGCCAGGGATGCACCCGGTGGGCACAGACACACACTATCCAGCCGAGGCACCCACTCTGCTGCCCAGGGCTGGGTCACCTGTGTCCCGTCTCCCAGTGCCCTGAAGGCAGCAGATGGAGCCCCAAACCAACTTCATAGAGCCCAAAGCTCAGAGCACGAGAAGGCACCAGGGCACAGCCACACTCTGCCATTTTGATGGCCACCAAAGGCCATTCCTCTTCTGACGGCCTCAAGCACCCTGTTCAGGCCAAGTCACAGCCCTGGAAGGACCAGCTGGATCTGAGGGACCTGTGGCCGAGCAGATACCACCTCCTCACCCAGCCATACATGAAGACAGTCTGACCCTGCCCCAGGCAGTGGGGTCTGGGCAAGGCTACCTCCCACTGGAGGTGGTGGCTATTGCCTTTGCTTTGAAGGCTTTGCTGTCCACAAGACAAGCCATCGCCCACTCCTGCCCATGCTCTGAGCTCTCCCTGCACCCTCTCACCCTGCCTGGGGATCCCAGCCCCCACCTGGACCCTGGCCATGAACTCAGCAATGTTTTTAGAGCTCCAGCCCCCTCTCCAGCCCTTCTGGTGAGAGCCTGCATCCCCATCCCCCTCCACTGGCCCTGGTCATCAGAACATCAGGGAGTCTACGTCCCTGGAAGATGAAGAGTGAAGTTTCCTTAGAAACCTCCCACAGCCCACAGGCAGGCCCAGCCCCTCAGGCCAATGCCCCCAGCCAGGCCAGAACCCCAGTCCACACCACCCCCTGCTAGAAGCCAGGACTTTCAGCCCTGGACCAGTCCCCCATCTCCCAAAGGATGCTTGCTCATTCCTGTCTGCCCACCAGGGAGCAGAATCCCTGACTGAACCCCAGACAGAGTCCACATTGCTATTTCCACTTGCTTGTTTAATTAATTATTGCAGCATTGACAGAACTTTAATTTTTTTATCACTGAGTAATGGGAACAAGACTGAATTCCACAATAACTTCATTAGCGCTGAGGTTCAAGTGCAAGTCCCTAAGGAAAACACCACTGGGAGCAAATTTCACTTCTTCTTCAAGGGAGGCCCTGGCCAGCAAGTCCCCAGGCTTGGGCAGGGGACTACCCAGCCTGAGCAGCCTGGCCAAAGCCTGGGGTATTCTTCTGGGTTCAGCAGATATCCAAGAAGGACATTCTGCGTGCCAATGCTCATGGACGACATGGGATCCAGCAGTTCCTACCCTGAGGAAGTAACACACATTTTCACAGAACATCAACTGCATGCCAGCCCTGTACTATATTCTAGCGGCACAGTAAAATCTGATGGAAATAAGGACCCCACCTTGCAGGGACTGAGCACTGCCAAATCATCACTTGGGCCTCAGGAAGGCCCAAGTCACACCCAGGGAGAGGTCCTCCAGGCAGAAGAACAGCGGGTACAGGGAGAAGAGGCAGTGGTCGCCCAGGGGCTCTGCAGCTCCTCTGGGAGCCATGCGTAATACAGCTGACTTGGGGAACCAAGAGATCAGAACTCAGGGGTCACACAGCAGGGGAGCCCCTCTCCACAAGAGCTCCCCAAGATCTTGGCCCCAGCTGCAGGCCACCTCTTCCAAGAGGGTTCCCCCCCAGGAGCACACTCTCCCCCCTCTCCTTAGAAACTGAGCCCTCCACATGCGAGACAGCAGACTGCACACTGCACCATGCACTCCTCTGTCCTTTCTAAGCAACGGCACCCGGCCACAGGCGAGGACATGCAGACGCAGAGCAGCGACTTGCCCACTCACAGAACTGAGTGGCAGGGTGGGAAGCGGATGCTGACCACAATGGACACCAGCTCTGCGTCAGGCCCTCACCCAACTTTCCTGCGTACCTACCACAGTACCCCAGGAGTGGCCCAGCCAGGCATCCCCAATGCAAACAAATGATGATGTTTGAAGTCCTGGATATGCCTCATTGCCTGTGCCTCAGCTCACTGCTGTAGCAGCCCTGCCCAGGGCAACTAGGAAGAAGTCAGGTCGAGGGACAGGGCTGGAACCCAGTATGAGCCCTGCACTGGTCAGCTCTTGTTACTGCTGCTACTCCCACAGTAGCACAGAGGAAACCCTCACCAGGCACAGGCAGCCACCTAAAGGAAGGGACAGAGAGGACCCACCAGTAGGGTCATCAGCAGATGCTCTATTGAGGAGCTGGCACAGGCTGGAAGTCCATAGGTGGAGTGTGGTGGGCCTAGTTACTCCTGAGCCCTGGCACAGCCTGGGGATCCCAGCACCGCAGGCTGTGCCCACTGCTCCCATGCATCCTCCTGCCATGGATACTCTGCCTGGGTCCTGTGTGCCAGGTGCCAGCGGGGACTCAGATCCTGACCCCGCCCCCTGAGCCAGGCAACATTAACCCCATCTAACAGATTGGGAAGCTGAGGCTCAGAGGTAACATTAGTGAGAGATGTTCTCTGCCAGCCCTGGAGAAATTCTACCAATTGCTTTACCCTGCTTCACTGTCAAAAATAACTTCATCTGCCAGCCAACAGATGAGGGAACCAAGTCTTGGTGATGAAACTCAAATGCCCAAAGGACTGCTTCTTAGCAGATGTGGGGTCCATACCAAGAGTCTGGTCTTGGTCATTCTTGGTCCAGCAGTGCTCCGGCAGACGCCAGGCTGTGCAGGGGCCATGCTGATCTCAGGAAGTTTAATCCAGCCTTCTCCATGCTCTCTGCCATCCCTCCACACACCTGTGCCACACACACATACACACATGCTTATGCACACAAAGATATGTGTACTTACATACATACATATGTGTACAACTAAATATGTGCACACTTATTCCATGAATTGCATGTGCATGCATATATGCATGTGTATATAAAGGTGTATGTGCTTGCTTATGCACATCAGGTGTGCATATGCACACGTGTGTGCATTGCATGCATGTACACATGTACATGGGTACCTGTGTGATGCATGTGTACCACAGACACTGCACACACCCCTCTCATCCAGCTGAGAGGAAGATGATGGTGGGATCTGGACAGAAAATTTTCTAAACCAATCCCACCTCCCACCAACACCTCAGAAGGACAGAGACACAGCAACCCTCAGCATCTCAGTGACCCTATGGGAGCTCCCAGCTAGATGGGCAGTCACACAGTAGAGCAGACCCCGCAGGGAGCACAGCTCCACTGTTGGAAGCTGGGCCAGGGGCTCAGCACAGCCAAGGCCTGCAGCCCCACCCTCAATCACCTGGAAGCACTGGCAGGAAAGGGAAGGGGCAGAGGACTCAAGTCCTATTTGCCTGCGCTGGACAGACAGCTGGACAGGTGCAGGGCAGCCCGCCTCATCTCTGGCACAGGGAGGCAGTCCCAGTGAGAGGCTGTTGCAAGACATCCTTTCCAAAAGGCTGAGCCGAAGTAGCACTCAAACATCCTCTGCGATGTAAATTATGTGGGTTGAACTAATGAGCTATATATGTATCTTTCATCCCCTAATTAACTGTGGTTTAATGAATTTCTCAGTGCGCTGCTGCCAGAATAGCCTTGCAGGCCAAAAGAGATTCTCCCCCTCCATTGCAGGTAAATATTTAAAGACCCCAGATTAAAGGGAGCACCATGACCCCAAATTGGAGACTGGATGTTAACCTCAGGGATTAGATCCCTGTCTCATTGATTCAGTGTTTTCATTTTTCCTTTCTCCTCTGAGGAGATGGTGAAGGACCTCAGGTGCTAGGAACCTGCTCTGGCACCAAACCTGGGCTCCTTGCTCCCGCTGCCCACAGTCTCCACCAGAGGGACAGTTGAGAACATCATACCTACTGGTCCAGAGACAGCCAAGGTACCCAAAGTACAGACAGCCAAGCAGCCAGAGCCCTGGGGACACCAGACCCAGGGCTCACATCCTAGCACCCGCCCCTCGCTAGTGGAGTAGGTAAGGGGTACCCCCCATCATCACTGACCCCCAAGGCTTACTGCTACTGTCTTCCACCCCCTGAGGTCAGCTCTGCCCTGTCACCTTGACTAACATGCAATCAAAGCTCGCAGCAACCCTCTCACACGTGGCCTCTACATGACATTCCCGTGACAGTGTCATTCCCATTGCCGAGCAGACATTTTGACTGTTCCTTGAAGCCACAAGGCTGAGCTGCCTTCCCCAACTGTCCCTGTCCCCATTCCCATGGAAAGATGGAACAGTCAGTGCCCCACAAACCCCACAGGTCAGACATCAACATGGGGAGAAGGCAGTGCTGTGGGGCAGCCCAGGGAAGCAAGAAGACGATGCTCCAGGCATAGTCCCCACACTGAGCCTGGCCTGCTGCTGCATGGGGCAGGTGCCAAGAGCTCCAGGAGTCACCCCTGCAGACCAGCCACGGCCCTGGAATAGGCAGAAAGAGGAGAGAAGCAACAGGTGCCCTGCCTTGGACAGCACAGGCCCCAGGGCCACCCTGTGAGGCTCAGGCTGAAAGGACACTGCCTGAAGAATGTGCGGAAAGGGCCCTGTGGAGGACGCTCTGCTTTCTCCTGCCCAAGGGCCCTGCCGCTCCCCACCATCAGCACAGGGCCACTCAGGCAGAACCAAAGGCTTCTGAGAAGTCACAACCCGCCCAGGCTCCACAGGGCCTGGTATGGAGGCCCCTCCTCAGCTCTCCTGGGCCTCTCTGGTGATGGTGTCCAGCCCAGAAAAAACAAGCCAGAAGTCTTCAGTCACAAACCCAGCCATACTATGGCCAGGTCACAGGCCAGAGGAGCATGGACCTGGAGGAGCCTGAAGAGCTGAACCCTCCAGTAACTGTGAGCTAAATAAACCTTTCCTTCCTTCATTTTTAGTGTCAGGTATTTGTCCCAGCAATGAGAGAAGAGTAACTAAGACAGACAGAGAAGAATGGATGGACAGATGGACAGATGTGTGCATAGATGAATGGAAGAAAAGAAGGAATAAGGGAGGGAGGGAAAGGAGAGGAAAAGGAAGGCAAGGCAAGATAGAGTGTGTGGACACTTGGGTGCATGGATGGGTGGGTGAGTGAACGATGGACGGGTCAATGGGTAGACAGGACAGCTGGATGGGGGTGGATGCATCAATAAACTCTCCAACTAATCACCAAAGAGAACAAACCAGCCCCATAAAATCAGAATGTTGGCTGTGCACTGTCTCTAAGGAAAGCAGGCAACGAGAAGCCCCTGAGGGGCCCTGGGGTGGGAGGAAGAACTGAACTCTAGTAATCTCTCTGAAGTGAGGGAATCAAGATGAGCAAGGCAAAAGCCAAAGCCCTGAGGTTAGGAGATGTTATGGTTTGTATCTAGTTGTCCCTCCAAAGCCTCATGTAAGTTATGGGGCAGATGAAGATGGGGGAGTGGGGCGTGGCTTGAGGGGCGGGGCCGGAAGACCAAGGCGAGGTGGAGCCGCGAGAGGCGGGGCCCGAGAGGCGGGGCCCCGAGAGGCGCAACTGTTTTTTTTTTCCCCATAATTTTATTGATAAACAAATAGCAATGAGACAGTTTCAAATCAAATTGGTAGGTCAGTTTCAATAATTAACACATTGCATACTCTCTTCCTAGTGGTTATTTGCTGTACAAGATGCAGACATGATACCCTATTTACAAACACTGTTAGAACAAATCCCTCTATTCATTAAGAGAATGTAACTATATATCTATCCCAACCACTTTGAATACACAGGTACAAAATGGATATTCATCTATATCCCCTTTTTTGTTTAGTTCCGTCATTTGAATATTATAGGTGTGTTAACTCAGCAAAATATTCTAAAAGAGTCCAGTAGTCCATAATAGTATTGGGTCTTCTGCTTCACTGGCAGTG
>NW_004524708.1:6563702-6592061 GCF_000260255.1 Octodon degus
TCCATAATAGTATTGGGTCTTCTGCTTCACTGGCAGTGTCAGAAATTGTTGACCTGAGTCCCCTACAGCTCAACATAACAGCATGGCTTTACTTCTTGTACTTCGCCTTTATACTTTTCTGCTGGGTGGTTAAGACCAAGGTAAAGCAAGACCTATGCAACAAGAGTTGTAGCTTTTGGATCTGATAAGGTTAGTCAAATCCCCTCAGGATTTATCCTGAGATCTTGTGCCTCAGATTGTAGAACCTTTGTCAGTGTCAGCCATGTGGATGAGTCACGGCCATTGCCTGGCCAGTGTGCTCCCTGTGCAAGCCTGAGAGAATATTTTCTCTCCATGTGACTCTCCTTAGGCACACTCTACATCATCGATCACTTTCCTCTTAGCCCCATAATCTCCTTGATCAGAAAATTTGGGACATAACTCAGTTACATGGTGTTACAGTACAAGTTCTCATATGTCCTGAGTCTTAATTGACCTTGGAAGGCTAGGGCCAAAATATTGGCTTTCCTTGTGGCCCTACTTTTTCTCTAATTTTGGTCTGAAAACTTAGGTTGGGCCCGAGAGGCACGAACTGTTAAACTAGCTAGCCTGTGCTTTCTCAGAGATGTGGAGAGGGTCATCCTAGACATGGCAATGCCCCAGCCTCTCCTCCATTGTCTTGAGCTACATTAACCTTTCCTTCCCTCATTTTCAGTGTTTGGTATTTGTCCCAGCAATGAAAAAGAGTAACCAAGACAGGAGGAGAACACTGAAGCATGTGGGGACAAGGGCACTGGGCAGAGTGGAGACCAGCATGGCTGGGCTTGAGAGTGGGCAACCAGCGGTGAGAGACAAGATGGGTTCTGTTCTACCCTGGAGGGATCCTGACATAGTGCACAAAGGCCAGGCAGAGTAAAAGGACCAATTTGACCCAGTACCAGGCCCTGTGTCCACCCAGCACTAGATAAAAGTGGGTCCCACCATGTCCAGGTCCTCCCCCAAATACCAAACACCATAGCTCAGAGGTAGGTCATCAACGGGTACCCCTTCAGAGACACTGGGCATTTGAGGAGTGCTGTCTAAGGTCAGAGGCCAAGTCGGCAGGAGCCTGCCAATGCCCCCTGGACACAGCCAGTGCCCCTCTTTTGAGCACAACAGGAGGCCACAAGACCCCAAGGAGCTGGCTTGAATGTGGACCCCATTTCTAGATCCTAAGAAATGAGCCTAGGGGCTTCCCTCCCCCAGAACAAGTTAGTGTTCCTTTGTTGGCTTATTAAATTCTTTCCCAAGAACCCAAAGCACTTCCACAGAGCAGGCAGACAGTGCAGTGTGGCTTCAGTTCACAGAGACAACATCTGATAAGGTCGCTCCTGCCATTAGTGGTCACCTTCACCCACTTCCACACCCACAGGACGCCCCCCCCCCCATCCTGCAGGTGGCCATACTCTGGGAGGGGAAAGGAGGCAGGAAGGGTCACAGCTTGGAATAGAAAGAACAAGAATAACAACCTGACCAACAAAAAACAACCCTGAGCTTCAGAACTAGCAGATCTGAAGGGCCCCTAAACTTGGCTCAAGCTACCCTTTCTGGGCCTCCACTTCCTGCCTAGGGAAGGGGTATGGCGTGCTTGGCTCCCAGCCATTGTCGGATGTGCAAAGGAGCTGGAAACACTAACCAGCTCCAGCCTGGGGCCATCCCAGGTGGGAGGAAGCGGGACATCCTGCCCTTGCTTTCCAGGGAGGAGGCTGGCATGCCTGCAGCCACCCACCAACTTCAGCAAGAGCCAAAACCATCAGAGGTCCAAGGTCTACACTTAATTTTGGTGCAGGACAGTCCAGGGGAACAAGAAAAACCTGCCCCCAAATATCAGTCCCTAGCCTTCGTAACGCCTAGAAGCCATAAGCAGCTGGCCAGGGAGTTCCAAGCCAAGTCCCCCTGTTTTTCAAGAGGTAAGCAGTGCCCAGAGTGCCCCTGCTTGGCAGCAGGACCTGTACCCTGGTGCAGGGCTGGGGGCTGAAGAGAACCCAGCATGTGGCCTCTACTGCCCATTCTCCTCTGTGGTCCCCACTTCAAGGAGCTCTTTACCACCAAGTCAGAGCCTGCCCCAGATCCAGCGCAAGCCTCCACTCCACCATATTCTTGCCTCTAAACACAGACCTGGCCCTAGCACCAAGGACACAGCTGATACCCCCCAGGCTCTGCTCCCCCACCACCTGCTTCTGACACCTCCACTTCTCCCTCCTCCCATCTTCATGGACAGAGTGCTATTTCAGGGTTCCATGCCTTTGCCTCAGCCATCCCCCTCTGCCTAAAGCACCTTTTCCCTCATAGTGCTCTGCTGAGTAAATGCCTTCTTTAATTTCACACACAGCCCAGGCAGCACTCTCCCATGGGTTTGCCTGTGACTTTTCCAAGCCCCAGTTACTGGCACAAAGCCTGACTCGCAGAAGAGCCTCATCAATGGGGATGGATGGATGGATGGATGGATGGATGGATGGATGGATGGGTGGGTGGGTGGATGCGGGGGTAGATGGACAGGTGAAATGTGGGGGTGGATGGGTGGACAGGTGGACGGATGGACGGATGGATGGATGGACGGATGGATGGATGGATGGATGGATGGATGGATGGATGGATGGATGGACGGACGGACGGACGGACGGACGGACAGACAGTTGGGTGATTCACACATGTATGCATATGTGCATGAGTGAACAAGTGAATACATGGTGGGCCTATCAGGAATTTCACATGAAGAAGATGCAGAGATAAAAAGATGGTGTTGACGTTGCCTCCAGTGGCAACAGTCTCGTGCAGGTGACTAGGGAAGATTTCCTTCTCTTCAGAGTATGAGGGTGGTCCTGAGCAGAGGCACAGGAACAGCCACAGTGTCTGTTCACCAGCCTCCTGACAACAATGAGCTTCCCATTCTCGGCCTTGGAGCAGGCCTTCTGCCCCCATCGCTGCCTTCACCTAGCATACAGCTGCCTTCCTGGGTCTGGCCTTCCCGGGATAAGGCAGCTGGAGGAGGCCTCAGCATGGGAAGGGACAGCAGGCTGCTAACTGACCTTCATCTTGGGTCCCCAGCAGGGACACACACAGGCTGGCCTAAGGAGCACTGAGAACTACACGCATTTTCATATACAATATGACAAACTGTGCCAACTAACATACAGCCTTGAGGCTGTGACCAATCTCCACAGCCAAGGCTCAGGCCCCTCACCTCAGGGAGCTGGCTGCTGGCCTTGCAGGCCTTTCCTGAAAAAGCCTTAAGTATGTACCCTCCTGCTTGGCTTCCCAGTCTGTCAGCCTGCAAACAGGGGCGGCCACAGGTCTAAAGCAGGGTGGGCCCTGCCAGCAAATCCTGGATCCAGGGCAAGGAAGGACACGGGCCCTCACCTGGCCGCTTCCGTCACTAGACTCAGGTGCAGCATGGACACCCTGCACACACCTGGCACTATCACAGCAGCTCAGCGCTGTCCACCTGCCAAGGCTCCTCTGTGCCCCTGCACTCAGGGCTGTCTTGGCAGCTTCTGTGAGCAGACACTTCCCCTGAATATCTGATGGCCGCCCACGGGGCCCCAAGATGGTGATTTGAGCAAGCAGCAGCACCTCCACCTGGGGGCTGGGTCCCATCTCATCACCACCGGAGGAGGCCGGGTTGCTCACTTCATACGGGAGGAAACGGAGGCTCTGGGCTTCCCTACGGTCACCACTGCTAAGTGACAGCGCGAGGCCCAGAGCCCAGCTGCAGCTGACCCTAGACCTGGACTGGGCCTGAGAGTAGGCTCAATGTCATCTCGAGACGGAAGCATCTTCCAGAAGCCCTGCTGTCCACCGCATCCACTCAGTCCTCGTCAAAGCTCACCTTCCTGGCGACCTTGTGAGACCTTCCCCACTCCGGCGCACAGCCCCCCATTAGTAACTCCATCACCCTACACCCTAATAATTATAGGTGGGTCTATCGGGATGCATCCACAAGGGGCATGAAAAAAAATGGATGAGAGAACAAATATATGGTTTGACGCCAACTCTACTTTGGTGTGCAAATTCTATGTCTCCACGAGCAGAGAGGAAATGCATCCTCTCCTAACACACTGCAGTCAACCACTTCTACTTGTCTGTACCAAGGACACTCGGCATCTGTCACTTTTGTCGATAGCTAAGTGCCACTGCCTGGCACCCGCTGTCTTGGGGGTGGCGGGAGGATGTATGTAAACAGTTTGTACCCCCTGAAATAACATTACCATCTCCAGGGGCCCCAGCGGAGTACACACTATTCCTGCACAGTCTGAGTTTCCTCCACGATGATTTCACGCTGAATTTGCTGAACCTCTCCAAGTAAAGCTGTAAACGGACAGGTGGAGAATTTCTCCAGGCCTTCGGCACATCCTTCATCCAGCACGTAATTGGTGATAATATTTGGAATATGTTTACTGACAGAACCGGGGCTTCTGTGCAAATAACTCTTTTATGACAAAAAGTACTGAACTAAGATGGAAAATGGCATTACTCATGTTAAATTCAAAATGAGCATTTTGTCCCAGATTGCTAGAAACCCAGGAAATGTCATTAGCTATCTGAGGTTACAGTGAAATCCGCAAAGGGTTACTCTTTGGTAATTACATTTACTGTAGCTATAGAAACCAGGGGCATCAGATAGCCCAGCTGACAGCTCTGTCTCTTCCCCCAAGAACAGCTCAGCTACATGCTGCCATCTCCAAAGACTGGGCTCCTGGAGATGCCCGCATCTGAGTATGGCCCAGCTCTTGGGAGAATCGTTTTCCCCACGGGCACCTGGCTGGAGCCCCAGGACACAGGCTGCTCGGATTCCTGATTGAAAACTGATGATAAAAGACAGAGATGAGAATGCTCTTCCTGTGGCTTCTGCATTGAAATGCGCGTCTGAATGTGCGCCAGGAGTTAGCTTCCTGGGGCTGTGGTTCTGTGGCGGATACATTATTTATGGCTTCACGCCATTGTGTAAAGCATTCTGCTACCACAGAGCTGGAGCTGCAGCTTCCGAGCGCCTGAAGCTCCTCCCCTTGGGCCCCGACTCCTGGGCCAGCACAGCAGCCCAGGCAGACAGCTGGCCAGGCCAGAGCTATCCAGAGAGGAGAGCTGGGGACCAGCAAGGGAAGCAGGGGCCACAGGCAGCTTCTGCCTGGATGGGAAGTGGGGCTGATGTCCCTGTTAGCTCACCCCTTCCCTTCAGCCTGTGAAATCTCTGTTCACCATCTATGACACAGCCAGCACCTGCCCTCCATCCAGAGGTACCAAGAGCTACCACACCATGGTTGTCAAAGTGGGGTGCCCAAGCCAACAGGGTGGGGTACCCAGGCCACCAACTAGGACCTTTCAGAATTTGATTTTGGCAAATACTAGGTTCCAACCCCAAACCTAAGGAGACAGAAACTTTTGTGGTGGGGATCTTGTCATCTGGTTTTCTTCCAAAACAAGATTTCCCAGTGATTCTGAGGTACGTGAGATGGGGAAATGGCCCGGCCACCTTTAGGTTCACTGAGGTAGCCAACAACCTCTCAGGGTGGGGCCTTGTGCCAGGGCCTTCTTGAGCTTCAGGATCATTCTGAGCACCCACAGGTGAGGCCTGCACATTGCTCCACAGTGTGGACAGGGCCTGGCAAGTCCCTAAAGCTGAGGCTGGCTGCACCCAGCTGTGCCTGCACCTTCCCACTGGGCCACGATGCCCAGGTCACTAGGGGTCCCAGGAGCAAAGCCAGCCACACAAGTCCCTGTTGTACTGACCCAGGCTACAGAGACGTCCCAGCTAGCTGGCCACTCCAAGTGCCACCCACAGAAAGCAGGGAACACCACATCTGGATCAGCCCTCAGGACACATGCTGAGCACCCTGGCTGATCCTGGTCTTCACTCAAGCCCCTCATTGACCCTCTGTGCCCCTGCTCTGAGGGCCCCCTCCCACCTGAATGTCACCCTGCCACTCTTGTCCCCTCCTGAGGAATCACAAATATGTGAGAAGGGCCATGGAGGAAACAAGGCAAGAGACAACCTTTCTATTTTTGTCTTTTCTCTTCCAAAGATTCTACCAATTACACTGAATTTAAACTACTGCTAGCCACGGAGCTACACTTAGAATCACAGCTACTCAAGAGGCTGAGGCAGGAGGATGACAAATCTAAAGGTAGCCTGGGAGACTTAGTAAAATTCTGTCTTAAAACAAATTTTTTTTACTTTTTTATTTGTACATGTTTGTAGTACATAATGATCATGTTCCTCATAGAAAATTGGTACCTGTATCTAACATATCTGAATCTTTCTCTGCCCCTTTCCCTTGCTCACCTCCATCTCTGAGTCCCCCTCCCATCTGCAAAAGATCTTACTTTCCTGTTTCCTGTTGTCTATCTTTTCACCTTGCTCTTTATTTACATTTTGGGTTTCTTATATAAGAACCACAATAATTAAGCTTATGTGTTGAAATAAAATTTTCAAAGAAGAGCCAGGGATGTAGCTCAATGGTAGAACACTTGCCTAGCATGTGTGAGGTGCTGGGTTCAAGTCTAAGTATCACACACCAAAAAAGTCTCCATATCTCAAGGCCTAGGCCAATGTGCACGCACATGTGCATGTGTGTGTGTGTGTGTGTGTGCGCGCACACACACACACACACACACACACACACACACACACACCAGTCCTTCCGTCCCTGCGCTCTCCACACCCAGGGTCCCTTGGCTGAGCTTCTTGTACCACCCAGCAGATCTGGCCTGGCTCTCAGCACACACAGCACAGCCCAAGGCACCTGCTCCTTCCTCCCTTCCCCAGATGGACCATGTCCACTGCCCCGTGCTGGGTCACCGGGGGCCAACAAACAGACAACAGCCTTGAGCCTCACCTATGCTGCCCAGCACAACACAACCATTTCACCACACTACAACCCACAGTCTCCAGAACCCCAGCCAGGACACAGCCCCACAGTTGCCCCAAGCCAGTCCTCCATTAGAGGACTCCATGATCCTTGGTTCCCAGCTCCCTTCTATCTACAAATGCAGGCAGTAACCAAACCCTGCCCCACTCTCTAAGAGCTGCCAAAACTCTGCTGGCCCAGTAGGTGCATCTGCGAAGCTTGTCTGCTCATTTTTAATTCCTTTGAGGAAAGGTCGTTCTGTAGCCCAGGCTGGCCTGAACTCACAGTGACCCTCCTGCCTCAGCCTCCTGAGCTTTTGGACTACTCGGAGTGCACCACACTGCCTCAATGGCATTGCCTGCGTGTCTTCCTCAGGGAAGTCCTGGCAATAGGAACAACTCCACAAACCCTCACCCAACTGTTCCCTGTCCTGGGGTCCTGCTGGCTTTCCTCCCCCTCCTGCCAGCAGGGGTGCCTCTCTGCTCACCTGGAATAGCTCCACAAGCATGCACAGGCATTTAATAAAACACACCCCCTTAACAGGAGGAACCATAGAGGACCACAGACAGAGAAGCTCTCTCTCCAGGGGGACCAACACTCTGGACAATATTTAATTTGCAAGGCTGTTCAGGACACTAGTAAGTGAGCCAGACAGCGGGGAAGTTAGAGGAAACTTGATAGACACACACCCTGGTCACAGCCTGATCTAGTGAGCCCTGCTCTGCCTGTGTCTTCTGATCCTTCTACCTTGTGCCCTGCCAGCTTGGTCTCTGGATCAGCTCTGGGGTCCCACTTGTCCTAGGGTCGGCCTGGCTTCTGCCTCGGGAGGCATCAGCAGTGGCTGTGTCCCCTGTCTGAGGTCCCTTGTCTGGGCAGCCCCTCTGCCTGCTGGCTCCTCTCCCAGCTCTGCAACCCTGCCCTCAACCCCACCCTGCCGGCCCCTCATGCCCAGAGCTGCAGCAGCTTCCTACACTGCTGCCATGTCTCTAAGTGCTCCACCTTCCTACATGGTTCCTCTTCTTTCTGCTCTCTCCTCAGGGACCTCTGAAACGTTGCAGGAATTCTTGTGAAGAGTCAGCACCCTTAGGGGTTGGTGGAGAGCTGGGTTTCAACAGGATTTCCCCCAGTCCTGTCAGCAGCGAGCAGTGCGTGGCTTGGACAGTTAGGTGCATTCCTAGACTTAATTAGCTAGGTCCAAAGCAGGATGGTTCCTAACAACTGGTGGGGCCTCACCCTCCAGTGAGTTCCCTCAGGGCGCTAGCCACAGCACTGTCTGCTCAACTACTTTATGAATGACTGGGCAGAAGACACCGATTGGTCCCATTCCAGTAATAATTAGTACAGCATTTGGAAACCAAAATGATCTCAGTTATCTAGAATACTGGGCCATACTTAGCAAAACTGCTCAACATAGGTAGCTGGAAAATTGCAGGTATATGACCAGGTGACGCTTGGGGGAAGTAACAGGGTTCAGCCACCCTCACGCTTAATAGGAGTTGTCAGAAGGATGTGGCCACCCTCGGGTGCAGTAACAGGGTGACACCAAGGATGAGGAGAGAGGGACTCTACTGAGCTCCATTCTGAGCTCAGCATTCAGTAGTGACTGCAGACCATGGGACAGGAACAGAAGGGGACAGTCAGCCAGAAAAGGGATATAGAAGCCCATCACAGGGAACAGCTGAGGGGCTTCGATAGAGCCAGGAAGCAGGCTGTGTGTGAAGGTGACACCAAGCCAGCTCCAGACACCTAAAAGGATTACCTCCAGGAAGATAAAGAACTGGGGAGCCGTGCCAAGCATGCCTTCCTCTAATCCAATTCAAACCATCTGCAACCCACTGCAAAGAAATCCCCGCCACACCAACAGCCACAGACAAAAGGCATCCTCTGCCGCCAGCCCTGGGCTTCCACCACCAGTGAGGGTCCTGGCCGGCCCTCCCTTCAGCCTCGCATCGAGGCCTTCCACCCACCCAGGACCCTAACCCCACCTCCCAGCAAAACGAGAAAAGAACAGCAGAGAAAATTCAAAGACAAGTAAAAATAGATAAAAGAAATAAAAGTCCCGATGGCCCAATTCTTTGAAAAAGAAAGTAGTACAATTTCAGAAGAATGACCAGTCCTAAAATAGACTCACATGTAGATTTGGGGGTAAGTGTTACCCGTTATTTAAGGTCTACAGGGTCAACAGGGTCTCACTACATAGATTGGACTTGTAGTGATCCGCCTATGTTCAGTCTTGCAGGTGCTGGGATTACAGGCGTGCACCACCATGCCTAGTCTCCTCTCAATGTGTCCCAGGGGCGGGCCCACACAGCACACCAGAACGCTAACCTGTTACTTTCTTTTGGCCAGCCCTTACCAGTCACTTTCTTTTTTTTTTTTTTTAATTAATTTTATTGACAAAGAAATAGCATTGAGACAGTTTCAAAACAGGTTAGTAGGACACTTACAATAATTAATATATTGCATATTATTGTCTTCATAGTATTCATAGTACAAGACACAGATATAATCTTGTCTAAACACTATTAGTACAAATCTTTCTTCTCATTGAACTAAGAAAGTAGCTGTATATCTATCCTATTTTGTATATACAGAGGTATATTTTTTCACTACAAAGTGGTCCTTCATTTATATCCCCCTTTTTTGCTTACTTTTGTCAGAGATGGGAATTCCATTGCCATTTTACCAGTTATTTTCAAAGGGGAAAAAGATCACTTTATATCCACCGAAGAGAAAAATCCAAGACAAATTAATATCTCTGGGACTCTAATAGAACCACTGTTGGAAGGTATTTTCAAAAAACTGAATTGGAACTACCAAAAAAATGCATCTGTAAACCAAAAAATACACTTGAGAAATGTGTTAATTTAAGCTAAGATATATTGCTGTAACAAACTATCTGAAATGTCTGAGTGGCTTAAGTCAACACAAAACTTCTTTCCTCCGCACACTCCATGTCGATAGCATGCTGGCTCTTATTCACTCCAGGACGCAGGCTCAGGCTGCAGCTGCCTCTCTCCCAGAACTGAGAACAGGTCACCTGGCAGAACCAGGCGCTCCTAAAGCTCCAGCTCCCAGGAAGGAGAGGTCAATTTCACTCCCACCTCATTGGCCCGGGAAGTCACCTGGCCAGCGATGACGTCAGCAAGGCAGCCTGTAACTCCTCCCACTCAGAGAATCGGAGATATTGTGAATAATAAAGCAACCTGTTAGACGTATCCAGACTAGAGAACCAGAGAGCGAAGGAAGGACGGCTTCTGGTTATGGGAAATGTGAGAACACGACAGAAAATGCAGGAAGCGCCCAACATCAAGGAGCGTGTGCCCCAAAGAGGAAGTAAGGCATAAAGGAAGAGCTGAGATTAGAAATCAAAGGACATAACCAGTGCACAGGAAAGTTTGTGCCCAGAAAAGATGGCTGGGTTCCCTGGGGGAATGATGTTTAGCCTCAAAGGAAAGGGACAGGGCGGTGCTTCCAGAAGGGAACTCTCACAAAGACAGAACTGCCAGCTGGACATGACCCCTCCCCAAAGCTTCAGAGGACCCCACAACACCAGCTTGCTTCCCTAGGGAGTCCCAGGCCCTTACCCCAGACAAGTGGCCGGATCTGCCCTGCCAGCCCTGGTGATTTACACCACGAGTGCAGACCAGGACGCCTCCAGACCTCAGCACTCTCCCCATCCTATGACGATGTGAACTATTTGCGTGCACAAAACATCTCTGAATTATTAGGAATATTATTAAAGTATATTGAAATACACAATTATACTATGTGTATTATACTATGTTATATAAACATATTAGCTATATGTTAACTTACCGTAAAATACAAATTAATGAAGGAATAACAGGGAAACTCGGACACTGCCAACACTGGAGCAAATCTGCCTGTACATTTCAAGTAGGAAATACTGATACTTGTTTCACATTCAGTCAAGCCCACGCCCAGCCTCTTGCAGCAGCCCTGGTACCACATGTCGGGAACAGTCACAGGGGTGCAGAGAGACGAGGCAGAGGCAGGCAATCAGAGGGAGAAGACCAAGGACAGGATAGAAAGAACGCAGCGGCAAAGCGAGGGGGCAGGAGAGACCACACACAGTACACGCACGTACACAAATGTCACAGCGAGTCCACTTAAACTCTATAATCAACATGTGCTACATTTAAAAAAGTCTATTAACAATGAAAAAAAGGTCTGATCCTAAGACCCCCCCCAGAGGCTCCCTCTAGTGGAAACCAGTGAGCACAGCGCCTGCTCCGTGGGATCCATGCGTCTCCCAGGGGAGCACAGTGGTTTCTCCTGGTGAACTAAAACACTGGCCTGTCCTCAATCAGGTCAGTCTCTTGTGAGCCCGATTTATGTGTGTCATTCCCCACCGGGACCTGAGACAATTCCAAGTCTGCTCCAAACCCTGGCCTGAAAGTTCACTCCTCCTTTGCGAGGGAGGATGGGGATTACCTTTCCTGCCCTAGCCTTGTGGTCTGCTCTGCCTTCAACAGGGAAACTCAGGTGCTACCCTAGTGTTGTCCTTGCCACTTCTGGGCCTGCACTGCCAAGCACTACGACAGACACTAAGCGCCACTGTGACTATTACTTCATGATACCCCTTACACCCAGCCTTATAATCAACAGGTACCAAACCACCCTCACTTTAGAAAAAAAGGAAAGCCAGACTCAGAGATGTTAGATAACTTCCCACAGTGGAACAGCAAGGGTCGGAAGCCAGGTCCACCTCCAAGACCTGCAACTCCCCTCTGCCCTGGGCCCTGCTCCATCTTGTGCTTCCTTCTCCTGCTGAAGCGAGATCTGCAGAAGCTGCTGGTCTCTGTGAAGAATACAGACAGACAGACTAGGATAAACAGGGAGACACTGCAGAGGGCTCCAGAGGAAACCAGAGAGGGTTGCTAGGAAACAGAACATCCCGTGCCTAGCCCAGCATGGGCGAAGGTGTTAACCTTTACTACAGACATAGCCAGGGCCTGAGAGCAACCAGGGTGGCAACAGACCCAGACTGCCCAACCACCAGGCCCCCTGGAGCTAAGACAGACAATCTGCCCTTCACAATAGAGGGCAGTCTTGTGTTTACTGCTTTAACTTGGGGATAAAGATGAGAAGAGGGTGCTGCCTGGGAGCCATCCACACCCCTTTAAACACAGGCTCCCCAAACCAGAGGGACAGCCTAGGAGGAGGCTGCCAGGACCCAGGCTCCTAAGACCATTCATTCCTCAGAAGCCAAACCCATAAGTGAGCTCCACAGGAAGGGGCACCATTATTGCTCCACTTTGTGGATGAGGAAATTGAGGCTTAGGCAACTTCCATGGCTTGCAAGATACTAGGTGAGAACCGAGTCTAGAGCTGATGATCCCTCATGGCTGGGCCTATGGGTGCCGGGGCAGAGGACACCAGGGACCTGTGGCGCCAGAAGGGCTGGCTGCATTCTGCATGAGGTTCAGCTCAGCAGCACCGAACTGGCCCACAGACTCCTGGGGGACATGCTCCTCACTGCTCTGCTAACCCCAGGGCCCAGGAAGGGGAAGCCTGGCACCCTACCAGAGATGCCCCATCAGCCAGCACACTGAGGCTTCTGTCCAGGAACCCATGGACTGGATCAGCAGGAAGCCCACGCAGGGTGGGGCAGGTGAGAGCCAGGTGGCAGGTGGGCAACCCGAAGGCCAGGTCCTGCACTGCTGAGGACCCCAGGCGGCCCTGCCTAGCAGGTCCTGAGCAGGCGCAGGAAGGGGGCACGAGTCTGCAGCGAGCAGTCTGACATACAGTCTCATGGTCACACATGGTAGGCTGGCTCACCATGCCATGCCAAGGACACACAGGACAGCCACCCAGCCACAATCAGCCTTTAAACTTGGCCCAGAGCAGGGCCCAACCCTCCCAAGAGGGTTTGTGTTTGGGTTGTTGGTTTTGTTGGTGTTTGTTTGTTTGTTTGTTTGTTTTTGCAGTACTGGGGATGGAAAACAGGGCTTACAACTGAGCTACATTTCCAGCCCTTTTTAATTTTTTATTTCAAGATAAGGTCTTTGCTCAATAGGCCAAGCCCAGCTCAAACTTTTGATCCTCCTGCCTCAGCCTCCATGCCCATCTCTCATCAGAGATTTTGATTCCACCCAGACAGAGGATAAGGGGATACAACCCAGACTTTGGGAGCTCAGAAAGGGGAGCCTCCAGCCACATTTAGGCCTTTGGGTCCATACAAGGTCCCAGGCCACTAGATGAGGTCCAGGCACTGCAGCCTCCAGGGTCCCTAGGCCACCCACTGCCTGGACTGAAGGCTGCCCCCAGAGGAGGTGGAGCCATACCATGCCCACACACACACCCAAAGACAGCAGTGGCCTTGCCCAACTAGGTCTTTCATTCGTGGTCCCTGCAAACTCCTATCACAGCCTCACCTCTAAACAAACCAAGCTCAGAAGGTTAAGCGACTTGCCTGCTCACTGCACAATCAGCCAGCAGTGCACAAACACAGGTGCTAACACACCAGGCAACACTGCCTCTCCTGCACCCATCCCACATTCCTCCACCGCCTCCCTAGTGGCCCACGCAAGTCCAGATTGCCCGTGGACCCCAGAGCTGTGGAGACCTGGTACAAAGCACCGGGACAGAGGCCGCAGGAAACCGGCTCCAGGCTCCGGGTTCCCAGGCCCGCGTGCCCTCCCCCACTAGCTCCCTCAGAGGCTGCCTGTGTGGGAACTCGAGGCCCGGCGCGCTGCAAGGGAGGCGATTTATTCCGGAGAAAACATCTTTGTTCTGCGAGTGAACGGGAGCCATTTGCAACAATTTAATGCTCTGTTCGCGGGCCCGGGCGCCCGGCGACCGCGCAGGCTTCTTGGAGGCGGAGCTGTGCATAATGAGGCTTCTCACTGCCGCCACCGCCAGCCTGCCAAAGCCGGGCGGTCATTTATCCATTCATCTGGCATGACGCCCCTTGCATTTCATCCGCTAGAACAGATTTGGTGCTGGGAGTGGACTCAGGGAGAGACTCCGCATTCCATTTCCTGCGCCCTAAAGTGTGCACCAGCGTTGGGCACCAGGGCCCTGGGTGACCCCAGCTGGGGACAGGAAGCACCAAAGAGGAACCCACCTCTCCCATCCTCCAGAACCAGAGCCCCGCACTGCCGCCTGCACACTGGCTGGCTGTGATCCAGGCTGCAGCTCCTGGGGTCCCTGGGTCACTGCCCCACAAACCACATGGTGGACCCCAGTGCCGGGGCTCGAATCTCAGCTGTGCCACTCACTAGCTGTGTGACCTTGTCTCTCTTGCCTCTGTTTCTACACCTCCCCCCTCAGGCTGTGCTGAGAAGTGAGTTAGTATCTGTCAAGTTCTTAGAACAATGCCTGGCACACATCAAATGTTCACTAAAAGTTGGATTATAATATTAATGGTCATAAATGTAAGGCAAGTGTGCATGTTTGTGCACCAGCTTTGGAGACTGGTCTGCTTCCCCTGCCCCACCCCTCTGTGCTGGGTTAGCAGATAGGGACATCCTGGGCTGCTTCCTGTGGACAGGAAGGGGTGGCTCTCATTCTGCAGAGGAGCACGCAGCCATCAGGAGAGGGCTGGAACCTGTCCAGGACCCCGGAAGAGCCAGGAGCAGACCCAGGCCACTCATCTGCAGGGTTGAGGCTTTCTGTTTGGGAGTTCTGGGTTTTAGCAGGACCTTGAGATGAGCCTGCACCTCACTTTCCTGAGGGTCTTCTAACTCTAACTGCTCAGGCTGGCCCAGGGACACCAGCTGGGCACCCACATGTCCATCTCCGTTGCAGCAGCACCCATCCTCAGCCTCAGCCCTTGGACACTTGATCACTGCCCGCAGGGTCTCTGTAGCACCGCGTTGACCTGGACACAGGCTGCCACTCCCTGTCTGTCCTCTTGTGCCTCACATGCCCCTGCCCCAGGGCTTGGAATCTGTACCCCACTGCACAGTCCCTGCCACCCCTTACACCTTGGTGCAGGTCCCTGGGGTGCTGCCTTGCTTGGAAGTCTCAGTCCCCTCTGAGTGGCTGTCCCCAGCAGGACCCAGTCCCTGAACACCCCTGGAGGCTGCCTGATGCCCCTGAAGCACAGGCCTCCTGCCTCCTGCCCACAATGGGGATGGGAGCCCCTAGCCCAGGCTGCACGCTGACCCTGACCGCGGAGCAAGGTCACAGCGAAGCTCGGAGTCTGTGCGCAGAAAGAAGAGCCGTGTCCCACGCAGGAGCCGCTCTGCCCAGGCAGCTGCAGGCCCAGCCCCTGCCTCCTTCAGAGCAACAGAGAGGCAGGCATGCGGGCAGACAGACGCCCAACACAGAGACCTCCCCTCGCCTGGCGTCACCACACCCCTTCCTCCGCAGCCACTGCTCTCTGCTCCTAGGGGAGAAGGGCTGCTCCCGGCCCCTGGATGTTGCTGAACACTGCTATCTGTCACTAAGGGCCAGGGCCAATCAGGTGAGACCTGTCCTTTCCACCCCTTTTCCTCCTCGCCACAATTTAGCAAGGAGACGTTGCCCTGGCCGTGCACCACTCCCTACAGCCTCGGGCACAGCCTCCTCTTAGAAACTTAGTCTCAGGGATTAGCTTGGGGGTAGGACAAGGCCCCGGTTCAATCCCAAGCAGTGAAAAAAAAAAAAAAAAAAAAAAGTAGAAGAGGAAGAGGAAAAGGAGGAGGATGAGAAAGACAAGGAAGAGGAAGAGGAAGAAGAGGAGCAAGAGAAAGAAGACTCTTGTTTGTCTCCTCCCCCCACCCCCATCACTCCCTTTTAACCCCTGTCCTGGCTCCCCACCCACCCCCACCACTGACTACTAGGGAAAGTGACCATGTCCTCTATCACATTAGCCTCTGCTCACTTGAGCTGCACCCAACCCTACTGACTTGTGCCAGGCACTGTACCACATGCTTTAAAATGCAAGACTTGGCCAGGGAAAATCTCCTATTTCACAGATGAGGACACTGAGGCTTAGTCACAGGCACAAAGCTTCTAAGTGGGTCAGCCTGGATTTGAACGCAGGGCCCCAGGTCTTAACACCAATCTGTTCTTGTCCCATGCATGAAAGCAGACCCACTTCCCAGGCTGCCACAGAGGACAGTAAGGTTCTATGGGTTCTGATCCAGGCTTGTCTTCCCGTGTTGACAGGGAAGAGGAAACCAACATTTTACAGCGAGCAAATGCTTTTCCTGGTTAAACATCAGACGAATCATCTTCTCCAACAGTTAATTTTCATTTTGCAAGTTTCCCAGTGACAACAGCAAGTAATGGCCCTAAGGTTCTGCAAAGCCACCAACCTGCTGCCCAGCCTCCCATGCCTGGCTGCTTTGCTGCTGTGGCTCAGCCCCTTGCCCCATGCCCCCAGCCAGTTCTCATGCCCCAGCTCTCATAGCTTTGCCAGGGGTGGGCACTGATGACCCATCTCATGCCTGCTAGCCCCAAGCCTTCCCTCATCAAGATCCTCTCCTAATACCCCTATGACCCAAGGTCCTGCTGCCTACCCCAGTGCACAGCATCCATGACCCCAACAGAAAGCTCCAAGAAGAGCCCTCGAATTCCTCCCAACTCCCCATGGCATACATGGCACCCCACCCACCCCAAACACCAGGAGCAACCCAAGCCACCACATCTCTCCCTAATGCATGTCCACGCATGGAGCAGCCCCTGCTCTGTGTCTGTCCCCAACTCTACCTTTATGTAGCCCAAGCTTCTGCACCTGTGTGACTGGAGTGGACAAGAGGGTCTTTTCCAGAGAAGGCACTTGCTGTGGCTTACCTAGATGTCTCCCCCTCCCCCAAGCCTTGTGTGCTCCTAGATAGAGCTTTCAGGAGATGGCTGGAGCTGTGTGAATATGCAAAAGCATGTGTGGTACTGGATTAGCCCACTGAATGGTTTAGCCCAGTTTTGGATGTGGATAATAAGAAGGCCCACCCTGGGTGTGGGTAGCACCACCCACAAGGCGGGTAGCCTAGATGGGATAAAAGGGAAAGGGGGGTTGCTGCTGCTGCTTCCCTTCACTGTCTCTTGCATACCCTCCCATGGACTGTTTCTCTTCCACCAAGACACCTTATCTTGGAGCCAGCCAACCATGGACAAAACCTCTACAAACTGCAAGCTGAAATAAACCTTTCCTCCTTTAACTTATGAGTATTGGCTATTCTGTCTCAAGAAAGGTAAGTTGGTAACTAAATGGCCCTGCTCCACACCAGGACCCAGCCTCTGAGGGTATCAGCCCAGAGCCCTGCTCAACTCTGTAGTACTGCTCCATGACCTGCTAAGAGAGGTACAGGAACCATGCCGTCCTTGGACTGATTCCACAATGGTCCCAAAGCCATGCAGGCAGCTTTGCTGGTTCAGGAAATCTTCTTGGGACCTCTGCACCCTGAGATTCACAGCCAGAATGCAACTCAATCCTCAGGTTCAGCCTGAAAGGACTCCCCACCCTTCTATTCCCCAGAAATGCTCCAGACTCAGGCTGGCATCTCTTCTCTAGGCCAGCAGAGCTCCTGTCTTCAAGAACATCAGCAATGACACTAGTGAGGAGCCAGCACAGGGCATGATGGCCTGCTCCAGGCAGGGCCACACCACATCATGTCTGAGCCCAGGTTCCCAGCCCTGCCCACACTACATGGTAAATGTGTGGACAGGCCATCTGCCTCTGACCTCAGGAACAGCACAGGCCCTGTGAACCATCAGGATCCCAAGCTCAGTGAAGGAAATGTACAGGTGGGGGGCCTGACATCACACAGCCATCAATTGGCAGGGCTGTGGTCCAAGCCAAGTGTGCCCAAGCCAGAGCCTCTGCTGCCTCAGAGCCACGTAAAGCCCACCTGACGAGGACTCCCACAGGGACCATGCTGATGCCTACCCAGCCCTATCTTCCTTGGGCCTGGACTCCAGGTCCAGGGTTCTGTGTGCCACCGTCTCACCCTGACCCAGAAAGAGCACAGCTTCCAGAAGCACAGGCAGTAACCCCTGGATCTCCCTGGCAACCCTGGAGCTTTTGTTCATGGAGAATGGAGCTGATTCATTCCTAGGGAGAGACTCGAGTGCTGCTGCAGGGAGAAGCCTGGACAGCCCAGGCTGGGTAGATCACAGGAGACGCAACAAGGACCAAGCCTTGCTGGGCTCCTAGGTAGGTGACTCCTAGAACCTACCACACCCACTAGCCAGACCTGCTCAGGTGGGGGAGAGCCAAACGGATGCCGCCTGCACCCAGCACCTGCTCTGGGTCTCTAGCGCATCATGGGGCCCCACTGAGAACCACCCGCAGGCGCCCACAGCCCCATGCTTGCTGTATCAGTCTTCCCACCTGAGGTGTTCCTCTCTCAATCTATGATTACTCCTCTACTGCATGGTGTGCTCCTAGAGGAAGGGGCTACCCTTCCCCTCTGAGAAACCCAGCCCAACTCAGGAGTGACACACAGGGACCCCCTGCATGCAGAGTTGGGCCCACAAGCAGAGGGTGATCTGGGAGGGGCTGTGCTGCACATCCCTTCCAAGCAGAAAGCTCAGGGCTGGATCCAGCTTTCCAGCTCAGTCTCCTCCCATCAGCATCTCCAGCAGCTTGGATGGTGGCTGTTGGCCAGCCTGGCTCTGCAGTGAAGAAGGTGACCCCAGGGAGCAGAGCCCCAGGATGGCCCATGCAGCCTCACCTCTGCTGGTGAGGCTCAGGGACTGTCTGTTACTGTCACACAGGCCACTCAACTATGACCAATGCAAGGCCTGAGAGTGAGTGCTTCCTGCAGTGGCTAAGCCAACCCAGGGTCGAGAACTCCAGTGCAAGGCTGCCAACACCTGCAGCTGGCTTCCCAGATAGGCCGAGTGCCAATGCCCAGTGGCAATCATAGAACAACATCTGAGACAAGAAAGGGGTTTTCAGGGTACCTTTGGGCCACATCCCAACCTTGGACAACTCCCTTCACCTCTGCAATCTTGGCTTCTTATCTTAAAAGAGGCATCAGCTAGATCATTCTTAAAACAAAGGCAGCACAAACACCACATACGTGGCACCCAGCACATTGGCATCCTACTGCCCCGAGTTGCTAAGACCTTAGATCACCCCAGGATGCCCTGAAGGCTGGGGCAAGGCGAGCCAGCACACAGCACGGGCCTGGCCTCTACTGCAGCCGCTGAATCAAGGTAGGTGGGATGTGAGCGGATACAGCTTTCACGCTCACAGAGCAGGGAAAGGTCTGGGCTTTGCTGTGTGGGGCTCTCTGAGGTCCCCAAGCCACTGGTCCAGATTCCAAAAGATGCCACTTGAGCTCCACTGAGGCTCACAGCCTGCACTGGTGCCCGGTCACTCAGTGCCCCCCTCTCCCCGGGCCTCCCGGGCCCTCAGCCCTTCTCTTCCTGCTGCCACAGCTAACTCTTTCACTGCCAAGCATGAGAAACTGTTTGGTTGGTTTTTTTTTATAGAAAAACAATACAAAATTTCACAACAAAGTAATAAGAGAATAAAAGTTAATACACTGCATATTGTTATTTTCAAAATAATTACTCAGGGGCTGGGGAGATGGCTCAGTAGAATAAGTGCTTGCCTGGCAAGCACAAGGGCCTGAGTTCATTCCCTGGTTCCACCAAAAAAAAAAAAAAAAGTTACTCAGAGTATAAAATATGGGCATGAAAAGATATTAACTCCAAATGATATTAACACAAACCTATCTTTTCAATGAACTATAAGAAATCAGTAGTATATCTAACTCAGATTTGTTTTCTTTTTCCCTTTCTTCTTTCACTCTTCCCCCACCCTAGTTCCTCTTTCCTTTTGAATGATTCCTTCCCATTTCACAATCCATTATACTTTTTGGACCTTATTTATTCTTTCAATTTCTCATCTCAGGAACATGAAACAACGTGTGCACATGTGGTTATGATTCATTTCTCTCATGGCTCAAGTTGCACCCATTTACCCACAGAAGTCTCAACTTTATCCCTTTTTATGGCTGAGTAGTAATCTATTGCATAAAAACCACATGTTCTTATCTATTCCAAGGTTGTACATTTGGGTTGTTTCCAAGATATAGCTATTATTACCAATTGTACTTCTGTAAACATGGGTGCAAATATATCACTGTGGTTTGATGTTTTCAATCCTTCTGGGAAACAGGAAAGACTCCCGAGGCAGGTAGAAAGCCACTTCTTGGAGGCAGGCAAGCGCACTCCAGTTCATTGCACCCACCACCCACTGCTCTTGCCTGGCAGGCCTGGGGATGAGGATCACACGCAGTGCACCTGACAGAGTCCTGCTGGGCACAGACACGGGCTCATCCTGTCCAAACATGGTGATGCCACCCTTGCCAATCGCCTCCTTGGTTCCAGGGACCCTTCTGGGCATTAGATGTGGGGAGAGATGCCCCGCAGATGCAAGCCTGTGGACATCCAGGCTCCCAGTGGCAAGGGGGTGAGCGGTTCGTCTGTGGGGCATCTCTCCCCACATCTCAAGCTCCTTCCTACAACCTCTGCGCAGAATGAACCCCCATTTCCCAAATGACAACACAAATCTCTTCTAATATGTAGGCCTTCCTGGAACAGCATTCATAATTGCATTCAACAAAAACGTTGAAACGAACCTAGTTCCTCATAATTTGGAAACATGAAACATCAGCTTTGTCTGAGCAGCCTTATTTCTTAATGCAAACAGCTATACACTTTTCCTCAGCCCTTCAGACTGTGGACTCCTTGTGAGCAGGGGCTATGAATTATCCTACTCAGTCCCTGCTGCAGCCTGGCACAGAGCGCTGGTCAATGGCAACTGCAGAATTACACTCTCCCCATCAACCTCACTGCAGCACCTCCCCCTCTCCACCATCCCTACATCCCTGTTCTCTCCCTTTTTCCATCCTTCACTGAGCTAGGACTACCAATGTTCAAAATAGTAATAACTCAGACTTCTGATTCTGACCAAGGTGGATTGACGAGGACTAGGTTTACCAAAGACATCCAAAGAAATGGTAGACCAGATACATGAAATGAGAGTCTCGTGACACTGAATAGGATCTCTAAATGAAAAGGGATGGTAATTCTTGGGAAGCTAAACTCAAACAAAGGAAATGCCAGAGGTGCCTCAACTTGGGACTTAAGAGTGCTTCCAGGGTGACACAGGGAGGGAGGAACAGGAAGCATCCATCAGACGCCCTGAGTTGAGGATCTGAAGATGAGAATTTGAGAAGACCTCGATGGCCAGGGATTACACGACCGATCAAACAGAGAAAAGAGGAGAGGCAGAGAAGGGAGAGAGATGTGGAGATTTTTAGAAAGTCACACCCAAATATTCAGCTGAGGCTGAGAAAACTACCCAAAGGCAGGACAGGAATCATCTACAAAATGTAAGGGACAGTGCCCGGCACTTACACAGGGCCGAGAGCACTGCCCACTTCCCACCAAACTGGAAGCCACAACTGGCAGAGTGGTTTGGAAACTACGTGCAAAGGCCTTTTCTCTGCAGCCAACGCTCTGTCCTGCCATAGCTCCATCCTGCTCAGCAAACAGCGAAAGAAAGACAGAGAAACAAACTTTTTCCATATAACTAAGTTCAGCCTGGAATGAACCTTAAGAATGTCCCTAAAAGTGCAAAAATACCAATCACGATGTCCAGAAGCCCATTAAAATTTACTGCATATTTTTAAGAATATAAGAAAAATGCTCTTATATGGAGAAGAAAAATCAATATATCAAAACTGAAATAGAACCCACATAGATGTCACAATTAGCAGACAAGGATATTAAAATAGTCATTATACAATGTCCTGTATTCAGAAGGTGCATAGAAACATGGAAGTTTGAAAAGATGCAAGGCTGGAGATTTAGCTCAGTGGCACAGCACCTGTCTGGCAAGCATGAGGTTACAAGTTTGATTCCCAGTACTGGAAAAAAAAAAATACTAATCAAACTTCCAGAGATAAAAAATGAGGTATGAGATAAAAATATAAAATGAATTGGATTCATGCCAGATTAGACATAACAGCAGGTATGGCAAAAGAAATTATTAAAAATGAAACACATGAAAAAAGAAAATCAAGAAAGAAGGGACTGTTGCTCCTCCCCCTCCCCCTTTTTTTGTACAGGGAACTAAACTCAGGACCTTGTGCTTGCCAAGCAGACGCTGTGCTGCTGAACTATCTTCCTGGCCCTCTTTTTCCTCTTTCTGCTTTTGCTGTTTTCCACCACCATGTACTGCTGCCCTCTTCCATGTGCTACTCTGCCTTGGAGACAGCCAAGTACAGACTGAAATCTTCACAAACTGTGAGCTAAATAAACCTTTCCTCATGAATGAAAGAAAGAAAGAAAGAAAGAAAGAAAGAAAGAAAGAAAGAAAGAAAGAAAGAAAGAGAAAAGAACACTGGTGACCTGTATGACAATTTGAAGTGGACTAACATATTCATAACTGGATCCCAGAAAGGAAAAGAGAAAATAGTTATAGAAATAATTCATAAAGATGTCAAATATAACAAAAACACAAATGCACATATACAAGAATCTCAAGAAACCTCAAACAGGAAACATGAACAATCAAAATTATCAAAATCAAGATAAAGAAAAAATTTTCACAGCAGCTAGAGAAATATAACAATGTTATATTCAGAGGAATGAGGATAAAAATTACAGCAATTTCTTATCAAAAACAAAGCAAAAAATAAAAATAAAAAAAACAAAAAAAGAGAATAGAACCATATATTTAAGGTTCTTAAAGAAAAACTATTACTTGTATTTTTATACCCAGCTAGAACAGCTTATGCAAACAACAGGGCTAAAAACTATGGACTGAAGCCTCTGAAACCATAAGCTGAAGTAAACCTTTCCTCCTTATAAACTGATTGTCAAAGGTATTTTATCACTGCAGTGGAAACTTAACATAACACCTAATTAAAAGAAGGAAAACACAGAAACAGCAAGAAAGCACTGTGGCATTCTTACTTATCTTTACCCCTGCCTGCAGCATAGTGATGCCTTGAAGTGACAGCAACCCATGAGCCCACATTCCCCATGGGAGACCCTCATCCCTGGTTCAAGAATGAGCCAGCACGCTATGCCTGCTACAGCCCACAGAAGTGCTACCTGAAGGGCTGCTGCGTGTATCTATGCTTCACCTACCTTGGAATGAGACCAAAAAAGGACAGACTGTGCTCAAACCACTGCAAGATACACTGTCAATGCACAGGCAGCTGTTATCGAAGACACAGTGAACTTTCTAATGCCTGGGGAGAAAGTTAGAGGGGGTATCTGGGAAATCAGAACATCCAAAAATACCCATCTATGATGGAAACTTAGAGAGCAGGCTATGAGGAGGCAAGAAGCATGCTCATAAAATAACTGTAAATTCCATAAGCTTTCACCTCAGGCTGATCCCTGCAGGAGTTTCCAACATAGAGCTGATCTGCAAAGACTGAGAGAGATGTTTAGGGCTGTTTTCTTTTTTATATATAAAAAATAACTAAAGGACATCAGAAAATTACATATAGACAAAACAAGACTACCAACTAAAAAGATAAAAGTAGGGCCATCCAGATAGCTCAGTGGACTAAAGCACCTGTTTAGGCAGACACAGGGACTGGGGTTCAGTCCACAGTGCACCATGCCTGCCCTACCCCCAGGGCACACTGAGACAGTGATTGAGACTGGGTGTGGTGGTGCACCTCTGTAATCCCAGTGCTTGGGAGGCTGAAAACTGGAGGATCACTACAAGTCCAATCTGTATGGTGAGACCCTGCAGACCCTGTACTAAATTTAAAAAAAAAGATATTCTGGAGCTGAAAAGTATAATGAAATGAATTAAATAGAAGATTTCAGTAAACAATAGACTCAGTGAGTTTAAGTTAGGCAACTGAAATTATCCTTAAAAGCCAGAGATTAAACAGAAGAAGGTGAGCTATGCCCAAGTTATCTGGGAGAGACCATCAAGCAGACCAACGTGCTCATTACACATGTTCCAGAAGGAGAAGAGAGAAAGAAAGCAGAATGCATATCTAAGAAACAGTGGCTGAAAACTTCACAAATCTAATGAAGGATATGAACTTACAAATCCAAGTAGCTCACTGAACTCTAAACAGGGGAAACAGAGATCTATACGTTCAAACTATTTAGAGACAAAGAGACTCTCGAAGGACCTCAGAAAGCAGCAACTTGTCATGCACAAAAAAAAAAAAAAAAAAAAAAAAATGCTCAATGTATGATTTACTGTGGTGTTTTAGTGGAGTACTACAAGTCAGGAGGCTTAAATAGCAGACATTTATGGTCTCAAAGACCTGGAGGATGAAGTCTGAAATGGAGATGTTGGCAGAGTTGTGGGGGAAAGGGCAGGCTGCAAGGCCCCTCCCTGGCTCCTGGATGACCACCTTCCCTGGCCCTCCCATCATCTTCTTTCCATCCATCTGTGACTAAATCTCTCCTGTTCTTACAAGACATGAGAAATACTGGGTTAGCCCCTACCCTAACAACTCACTTAACTAATTATATCAGTAATTACCTCATTCCAACTAGGGTCACACTCTGAGGTACTATGGGTTAGGACTTTAGTAGAGAAATTTCTAGGGACAGACTTCAACCCACAATTCTCAGGAAGATTTAGCAACTAATTTGTCATCAAAAATCAAGGCTGGAAGGCAGTAGAATGCCATATTGAAATGTTCAACATTTCTGACCATTAAAGAAAAGCAAATTAAAACAACACTAAGCTTCTGTCTTACTCTAAAAAGAATGCCTAGCATCAAGAAACAGATCACAACAAACGCTGGTGAGGCTTCAAAGGAGAAGGGACCCTCCTGCATTGTTGGTGGGAACATACACTAGCACAGCCACTATGGAAATTTCTTCATAAAACTAGAAATCTTTTGCAAATAGGAAGGACCAAGAGATGGAGGGAAGGAGAGGAGGGAGAGGGGAAGGGGAATTTAAAAAGAGCCAAGATGCACTGTGCACATGCACCAGCTACCCAGGAGGGCTGCGGACATCACGCACTGCAAACATGGGCCAAGAAAAACTAAAAATGGAAAAAACAGTGGCGACAAGGAATGAACTCAGGCATTTTTACTCCCATCCACATTCTGACCCTGAGCTGCGCTTGCATAGGGGCTCACATCAAAAGAAAATAAACACATTTAAAAAATAAAGTTTTGAAAGCAATCATGGCCCTTGGGCTGCCTCTTCCACCCTCCCCTGCTGCCCTAGGGCCAGGCAGCTGGGCTGAGGTGGGCTGTGCAGAGTTCATCTGCAAGTGCTGCAGCAGCAGGAACGAACCAACAGCAGCTCTGTCACTCCTGAGCTCTGCCAGCCTCGGGACAGCCAGGTCTGACCTCCAAACACACAAAGCAAAGCCAAGGCTCTGGGCTCCCGGGTGTCCACATCTCCACTGCCTGAAACCTAGGACAGGGCCCTCAGCTGTTTCTGGGCATCACCCCATCCCCTGCCTCCAGAAACACAACCAGAGATGGCCAGAGCTTGAGCCCCAGTGCCACATGTTTGAAGCTCCCCAGGTGACTCCACTGGGCAGGGAGGAAGGACTCTTCCCCCACTGGGACAGGTGCTCCGGGATGAGGCTGTCAGGGCCTGCTGCTTCCCACACTGCCTGCCCAAATGCCACAGCCCAGACACCTCTGGGAAGGCAGAAGCTCCTGGCCAGCTGCAAGCAGACTCACAACCCAACAGTGCACGGCCTTGGGCAGGTGACTCCCCCACCTGGAAGCACTGCTTACTCTTCTGTAAGTGGGGAAGCCCTCCTTCCCTCAGAGAGCTTCTGGAAAAACTAGAGAGGAAAGCCCCACAGACCCTAGCATAAGCAGTCAATGAGCAGTGCCCAAATACCCCATCCTTGCCCCAAAGCAAGAGGCAGGAGGCCTGCACGTTCCCCTTTCCCTATGTGACCTGGGAAGGTGGCTGGGCCTCCTGGGCCTCCATTGCTTCACCTGTAAAACAAAGCCCACCACAGCTGGAGCCAGGCATTCCTCTCCTCCAGCCCATCAGGGAATGCAAGGGTGGGATCCTTCCATCACAGCTCCTCTGAGGGATCCAGGGGCAGGCGGGGCCTGGAACACAGGGAACCACCCGACTCTCTGGAAATGGGGGGAGGATGGAATCCCCTCAGTCCATGGAGGACAGAGGTTGGCCCACAGGAAAGCCTGTGTGTCCTTGAGAACTGACCATGGGGACCATGGAGGACATTCAGGATTGGGGCACAAAAGTAGGCAGATGGCTCTCGGGGAATTCCCAGAGAGTGCCAACCTCCTACCCCAAACATGCCCCAATGAGCAGCATGGCTTCTCCCCTCATCTTCCACTTCCTCACAGTGGTCCCCAAGCCCTCCCTGGAGTGTCACCTCCCTGACCCAAGAGCCCCTTCCTTGGCCCTGGCCCACACCAGCCTCCACTTTCTGCTAGACAACCATGCCAGCATTGCCCACAGCCTCTTCTCCAGCCACAGCCATGGGGCCTTCCACACTGCCCTCCACCCAAAGCCATTTGGTAGCAACCTGTGTGTTCTTGGTGAGAGCCACACCCCACAAGGTGGCACCAGGGCACCTCACACCGGGGCTAGGCTTCTCTGTGGCAGGGCATCTTGGCTCCTTCCATCCCCAGCACACGAACATCGCAGCCAGGCATCTCTTGGCCTGTCCCTGTCACCTCCTGCCCACAATGCCCTCCCACCCAGCTGTATGCTGCCCACTTCTGCCAGCTCTGCCTTGGCCCTGCCTCCTCCAGGAAGCCTGCCCTGGACAATCCCCCTCAGGTGGCTTAGGCGCTTCTGGGATGCCAGACCCCAGTGCCTCCCCTCCCTCTGCACCAGTGGGGAGGAGTCAGATTCCGTCACTCCACAAAGGGCCCTAAATCTAGCCCTGGCTCGCAGGAGAGGAGGGTTGTACAGGACTGAGCACACTGTGAGGACACAGACCCAGCCAGCACATGACCAGGACAGGTGGTGGCTAGACAGTGCCCATGTGATGCCCATGCACACAGGTGCCCTCACACACCTGGATGCACACACACATACACACACACCTGCGCCCACATCTGCCCTCACATACCCACACACAACCCCAGTACCCTCCAACTGCTGCCATTTCCATCATCAGACCTGCCCCACTGAGCACGTGGGCACCTACAGCTCTGTCCCCACACAAGGACCCCGCACATCCAAAGCACAGCTACCAGGGCAGAGACAAAGCAGCCTTCCTCTGCCAGCTCCAGGGCAGAGGCCCAGAAGGCCCCCAACTCCACCACACACTATGACCTAAGCAGGCCCTGAAGAGACAAATGTGCCCTGCTACCGTGGGGTCCATGTGTGGCATGAGGACAGGCAGAGAAGTGAAGTGGGTCCTGGGTGCCCCTGGCTGCTGGCTGTCAACACCCGAGGGACAGGGGATGAGAATGGGAACTGTAGTAGGCTGGCCCAGCCCCATCACAAGCTGGAGCCTATACAGTGGGAAGAATAATATGGGACCACCAGGTGGGCGTAAGGCCTGACCACGTCTGCTCCAGGACCCACAGGTGGCCAGCTGGCTTTGCAGTGTGGCAAGGGAGTCCTCGACGGCAGGCTCGGGGTTGTCTGCATGCAGCGGTCATAGTGAAGCTCTGCAGCGACACACTCAGCTAAACCCAATGTGACATTAAGGACCCCAGAGCCACTGCAGCCAGGGAGACTTCAGCAAGCCAGGATCAACAGCCCAGCAAACCAGGCCCCCTGAAGGCAAGCCCAAGGCCAGTGTGGTGGCTAGCATTGCACAGGCATAGGTCCAGCCTCACGGAGACCAGCTCGACACCCACCACCAGCCTGCAGCAATAGCACTTATGTGCAGGGCACCCTCTCAGCCAGGGAGAGGGGTGGGTGGGTATGGCCCTGGCACAGGTGCAGGTCACTACAGACACAGGTACAGTGACAGGGAGCCCAAAGGCCTGGCACCGTAGGTGCAGGTAGACAGAACTGTAGATACAACACAGATACCCATTAAGGGTAGACAGGTGAGACACAGAACAGTCATGCATATATGGAGGTACAGATGCGAAGACTCTATATACACACTGCTTTACCGTGAACTGCATCATAAGGATGTGTGAATTAAAAAGGAAAAGGTGGGTGCACCGATGCACATCTAGAATCCCAGTACCACAGAAGGCTGAGGCAAGAGAATCACAAGTTCAAGTCCTATATGGGCACCTTAGCAAAACCCACTCTCAAAGTATAGAATGAAAAGGGCACCCACAGCCAGGCGTGGCGGTGCACACTTGTAATCCCAGCACACTCGGAGGCTGAGACAGGAGGGTCACAGGTTCAAGCGGCAACTCAGTAACTTAGTGAGAGCCTGTTTCAAAATTTTTAATTTTTTTATTAATATGTGTTTGTAGTACATAATGATTACAATTATTGTGAAGATCTGGTGCATCTACACCACCATCTTAATTTTTTTTGTCATATCCTACCCTCCCAACCCTCCCTGCTCTTTCTACAATCTTAGTCCCCTTGCCTCAAAACAAAACAAAAAAGTAAAAGGGCTGGGGATATAGCTTGGCGCATAGGTGCTGGGGTCAGC